>NC_092054.1:91394502-91573774 GCF_003086295.3 Arachis hypogaea
GGTGCCAAAAACTTAGTGCACGAAATTGTGATCATCAATGGCGCCAACAACTTGGTACGCTCAATTGTAATCTCAACTCTTTATCACAACTCCGCACAACTAACCAGCAAGTGCACTGGGTCGTCCAAGTAATAAACCTTACGTGAGTAAGGGTCGATCCCACGGAGATTGTTGGCTTAAAGCAAGCTATGGTCATCTTTTAAATCTCAGTCAGGCAGATTCAAATGGTTATGGAGAATTGATAATTAAAAGATGAATAAAATATAAAATAAGATAGAGATACTTATGTAATTCATTGGTGAGAATTTCAGATAAGCGTATGAAGATGCTTTGTTCCTCCTGAACTTCTGTTTTCCTATTGTCCTCATCCAATCATTCATAATCCTTTCCATGGCAAGCTGTATGTTGGGTTTCACCGTTGTTAATGGCTACCTCCCATCCTCTCAGTGAAAATGGTCCAAATGCGCTGTCATCGCACGACTAATCATCTGTCGGTTCTCGATCTTGTTGGAATAGGATCTATTGATCATTTTGCGTCTGTCACTACGCCCAACACTCGCGAGATTGAAGCTCGTCAAAGTCATCCCTTCCCAGATCCTACTCGGAATACCACAGACAAGGTTTAGACTTTCCGGATCTCAAGAATGGCCGCCAATAATTCTAGCCTATACCACGAAGGTTTTAATCTTAGATTAGAAACCCAAGAGATACACATTCAAGCTTGTTTGCATGTAGAACAGAAGTGGTTGTCAGGCACGCGTTCATAGGTGAGAATAGTGATGAGTGTCAAATAATCATCACGTTCATCATGTTCTTGTGTGTGAATGAATATCTTGTAGAAGAAATAGGCTTGAGTTGAATAGAAAAACAATAGTACTTTGCATTAATTCATGAAGAACAGCAGAGCTCCACACCTTAATCTATGGTGTGTAGAAACTCTACCAATGAAAATACATAAATAAAAGAAGGTATAGGCATGGCCGAATGGCCAGCCTCCCAAAGAGGGTTCAATCATCAAAGCATGATTAAAAGATTGATTGAAAGATGAAAATACAATAGCAAAATGTCCTATTTATAGAAAACTAGTAACCTAGGGTTTACAGAAATAAGTAAATGATGCAGAAATTCACTTCCGAGCCCACTTGGTGTGTGCTTGGGTGCCAGTTTGGGCGTTTAACTCCAGCTTTTATGCCAGTTCTAGCGTTTTGAAGCCAAAATTTTTATGCTGAATTGGAACGCCGGTTTGGGCCATCAAATCTCGGGAAAAGTATAGACTATTATATATTGTTGGAAAGCCCAGGATGTCTACTTTCCAACGCAATTGAGAGCGCGCCGATTGGGCCTCTGTATCTTCAGAAAATCCACTTCTAGTGCAGGGAGGTCAGAATCCAACAGCATCTGTAGTCCTTTTTCAGCCTCTGAATCAGATTTTTGCTCAGGTCCCTCAATTTCAGCCAGAAAATACCTGAAATCATAGAAAAACACACAAACGCATAGTAAATTCTAGAAATGTGATTTTTATTTAAAAACTAATAAAAATATAATAAAAACTAACTAAAATATACTAAAAACTACCTAAAAATAATGCTAAAAAGCGTATAAATTATCCGCTCATCCCTAGCACTCATAAATTGTCCTTCACGGCAGATCTCGCTTTGCTTGTTTGGTGTATTCTCACGGAGAGACCGGTGAACATTCCACCTCTTGTCAAGCAAGTGATGGGACAAGTCCACGCCCAGGGCAATTTGCCATTTCCAGCATTGGTATCCGATTTAGTTGCTGCTGCGGATGTTCCTTGGGAAGACATGGATACGAAGGCTATAATTTTGGCTAAGGGCAATGTGGTCCCAAGCAGAAAATACTTACATCTTCCCATGAACAACCCAAGCCTTAACATAGCCCTTCCATATACTATTCCTTCCACCTCATCGTCACCACCACGGCAAAGATCCACACATCAAAGGATAGAAGATCTACACCAGAAGATTGATAGATATGAGCGGCACAACCAACGCCAATACACTTACATCAAGAAGCTTCTGCGTTGTGTTACCCCTAGCATGGAGGAACCCGAAATATTCACATCCACCTCAAACCCAAGTGATAGGAGCTCTCATGAAAGGGATAGTGAAGGTTCTGGTCCTGACCGTCCTTTGCGCATTGTTGGTAGCACGGAGGACCGTGCTAAATTCTAAGTGTGGGGAGGTCGTTCGACCGATCTCCATGGGTAATAATCTCTTCCTTTCAACACCCATGGATTTATCTTTGGCTTAGTAGTTAGTACATTGCATGTGTAGTTAGTCTTGCTTGTAAATACTCCTTGCATGATAGTTAGTCTCTATAGAGTTACTTAGTCAAAATAATAACTTCTTCCCCAAGAAAGTGTGTTTTGGGGTACCCTACCAATTTTGAAAATTTTTTTTGCGGAAAACTTGCTTCAAGAATGTATTTTGGAACATAGTGATTGAGCTAAGAACACAAGCATGTATGTTTTGAGCCTATTGTGTGATTATATCTTCTAACCATTAATTCCCATTCTTGTGTGCATTGTTCTCTCTCTATGATTGTAATCCTTGCTTTGTCTGATTCTATATGTCCATTACTTTATGTATGAATGCATTTACATGATTGAGGCCATCATTTCAATAGTCACTTTTTCCAAATGGCCTTAACCCTTTTATATACCATTGCTAACCAGTTTTGAGCCTATGATAAACCCTCATTGTTATTAAATAGAGCACATCAACAACCCCAAGCAAAAAACAATGAATGTCCCTAGATTTGGATCCTTGATTAGCTTAGGTAAGTTAGGGTGTGTGTCATTCAATTGGGAGGGTGTACTTGGAAACTTGGGTAGATGTAAAGGTATGCATTTGTAATTAAATTTGAAAATTTTGGGAAGTGGGAACATACTCATGTATTGAATGATTGAGCCATATGCATTGGAACTTTTGTACATGAAACCCCAAGAAAAAGGGGACCAAAAAGAAAAAAAAATTTATGTGTATATAGGAGAATGTAAGAAAAAGAAATAGAAAAAATATATATATAGAAGAAACAAAAATAGAAAAAGAGAAAGCAATGAAAGGGGACAAAAATTCCCCAAGACAAAGTAATAATAACAATGCATATAGGATGTGAATTGGGAAGATTGCATGAGTATGCAAAAAGTGAAACGTATGGGTAACTAGGTATTGTATTATAGTTGTATAGGTTGTTCTATGTGTCTAGTGGGATCCTAAGTAAACCAAGGATTCAAATTTTAAGCTCACTTGACCATATACATCCATACCTTCACCCTAGCCCCATTACCACCCATGAATAAGACCTCATGATACTTGTAAGCATGCATTAAGTAATTGTTGATTGTTAGATGAAAGACAAATCTTGGAAAGCATGATTAGGAGAGGATTGAGTGACGAATCCTATATACTCGAGCGAATAGAGCGGATAAACTTCCAGTGAGGGTTCGATGCTCAACTCCTTGTTCCCGGCTTTCACAAGCGTTCATCTAGCAAGTTATATGCACTTCATGTAATGTTCAATTTGGTAGGATTCATGAACTACATAGCATTTTCACCCCGTATGCTCACATGTGTTCTTGGAGGATAGATTTACCCTTGACCAAGTAGATAGATGATTTTACCTTAGTTGCATGCATTCATTTAGGAAATTTGCATTTCATAAACCCTTTCTTACGATGATCTTTGGTCTTTTTATTTTAAGCATGAGGACATGCTTGGTTTAAGTGTGGGGAGATTTGATAAACCCCAATTTTCTGGTTTATATTATGTAGAATTCGGGGGTTTTGTCAATATTTTTCACACTTATTCACAAGAATTGCATGGTTTTGTGTTCCTTTCCTAATATTGATCCATGATGAAAAACATGCTTATTTTGCCTTAGAATTGCTATATTTTGATCCTCTTTTATTGTCATTCGATGCTGTGATATATTTGTTAAGTGATTTCAGAAATTATAGGGTAAGGATGGCCTAGAAGAGAGAAAGAAAGCATGCACAAAAGGAAGGAACATGAAGACTTGGATTTTGGGAACTTCAGAATGGGCACGCACACGCACCTCGCACGCATGCGTGGATGAGGATAGCTGGAAGCGGCGCGCAAGGATGGACGCATCTGCGTGGATCAGAGAAATCCCACCGACGTGCACGCGTACCTACTGCGCACGCGTGGATCACAAAAGCAATCGGCGCGCACTCACGTATGGCGCGCACGCGTGGAAGGCTGCACGTGACCTCATTAAAGGAAATCGTGCCTGGCGATTTCTGAGGCTCATCAGGCTCAAATTCAAGCTGGTTCTGCATGGAAAAGACCCAAGGATGCTATGGGAAAAGGGGGGGATCAATCATTTTACACTTAGACACAATTTTTAGCTTTTTTTGGTTCTTTGTTCTTCTAGAGAGAGAAATCCTTGTTCATCTCTAGATCTAACTTTAGTTTGATCTTCCCTTGTTGAATTCTGAATTGGATCTTGTTAATTACTAGTTTTAATTGCTTAATTTGGATTCTCTAGTATAATTGTGTTTAGATCTTCTGTTAGTTTTATGTTCCCTTGTTGTTTGTCATTTTATATTCATTTCATGAATCTTTTGGATCTTGATTTGTTATGGTTGCATTGATGATTTCCATAATTAATTGTGTTGTTTGAGTGATTGTATGTTGATAATTGTTAGTGGGTACTTGTTAGTTTTAATTTAATTGCAATTTAAAATATCTTTTATTAATGCTTACCATGTGTTTGATGAAATGTTTTCTTTGATTATGGATTAGTTTTCTTTACTCTTGGCATGAACTAAGGGAATTGACTGACCTTGAGTCATTGGGTCTCATTGAATTGGTGATTTGAGAACCCTAGGTGATCAATTTGATACCCATTGACACTACCCCACTACTAATCTAATTAGTAGATAGGTTGGGACTTATGGGTTGATGTGATCAAACTTATTTAACGTACTTCAAGCCTAAGAGTAGACAATATGTATTTAAGGCTTTTGAGAAGTAGACTTAGTGGGTTGGTACCTCATTATTGTCAATGTTTGATGGAGACAAGGATTGCGATCTCAATTCCCATGCTTAGCCAAGAGTTGCTTTTATCATTCATATTTGAAAACCCAAAAATCTTGATTGCTTTATCTTAGTCATAGTTACTTGTTTAGTTTAGGATAGAATTACATTGGATGTTATTTTATGAGTTTGGAATTATTTACATATTGCTTTAATCAATTGAATTAGTTTCTTGCATTCCAAGATTACTTGCTTGTTAAGATTTCCAGTTTAATTTCTTGCTCATGACTTGCAACCCCGGATTTCTAACAAATGTTGAAGCACACGTTTGCCCATTCCTTGTGAGACGACCCGAGGTTTGAATACTTTGGTTACTTTTATTGGGGTTGAACTTGTGACAACCAATTCCTTTCTAAATTTGATACTCGAGGATTGTTGTTGGGTAGAGCTATACTTACAATGGGATTTTATTGAGAAATTCTATACCAACATAGTCCACGAAGCCATCACTAGGTAGTTCTCCATTGGTGCAAACCAAGGAAAGCTATCCGAAATAGCATGCAAACTATCCAAAGAGAATGAGTCATCAATCGGAAATGGGTCATATTTAAGATTTTTAAGCCGGCTTAAATGATCCGCAACCAAATTTTGAGACCCACTTTGATCCCTAATCTCAATGTCGAACTCTTGCAAGAGCAAGATCCAACGTATGAGCCTAGGTTTTGACTCATTCTTTGTCAATAAATACTTTAAAGCTGCATGATCCGTGAATACCACTATTTTGGACCCTAGCAAATAAGATCTGAATTTATCTAATGCATGGACAATAGTTAGGAGTTCTTTCTCTATAGTGGTATAGTTGGATTGTGCCGCATCCAATGTTTTTGAGGAATAAGCAATGATATAAGGGAGTTTACCATCGCGCTGTGCAAGCGCGGTACCTACAGCATGATTTGATGCGTCGCACATTATCTCGAATGGCTGCATCCAGTTAGGACCCCTAACAATTGGTGCCGTGCTAAGAGCTCTCCTTAACTCCTCAAATGCATCCGCACAAGCACTATCAAATTCAAAGTCCATGTCCTTTTGGAGTAGGCGCGACAATAGAAATAGAATCTTGCTGAAATTCTTGATAAAGTGCCTATAGAATCCTGCATGCCCCAAAAAGGAACGGACCTCCCTCACAGAAGAGGGGTGAGGTAAACTGGTGATAACATCGATCTTGGCCGGGTCTACAAAAAGGCCTTCCTTAGAGACTACGTGTCCTAACACTATACATTGTCTCAGCATGAAATGACATTTTTTGAAATTTAGGACAAGGTTAGTGTCAACACACCTAGCTAAGACTTTGGCCAATTTCTCCAAACAACTATCGAAAGAGGTACCATATACGCTAAAATTATCCATAAAGACTTCCAGACAAGTCTCCATAAGATCGAAAAAGACACTTGTCATGCACCGCTGAAAAGTGGCGGGTGCATTGCATAGCCCAAATGGCATCATTTTATAAGAAAAGGTGCCAAAGGGATAAGTAAATGTGGTCTTTTCCTGATCTTTAGGAGCAATTTGTATCTGGAAGTAGCCAGTGAATCCATCAAGAAAGCAATAATGGGATTTACCTGCCAGTCGGTCCAACATCTGGTCAATGAAGGGCAAAGGGTAGGGGTCCTTCCTCGTAGCGGCATTCAACCTTCTATAATCGATGCACACCCGCCAAGCATTTTGCACTCATTTGTTGACCACTTCACCATCATCCTTCTTAACCGCAGTGATTCCAGATTTCTTTGGAACGACTTGGACCGGGCTAACCCATTCTCTGTCAGAAATCGGATATATGATACCCACATCAAGTAGCCTTGTGACTTCCTTTTTCACCACATCTAGGATAGTCGGGTTAAGCCTTCTTTGGGGTTGTCTCACCGGCCGAGCTCCCTCTTGGAGAAAAATACGATGCATACATGTGCGGGGGTCAATCCCCACAATGTCGGCCAAGCTCCAACCGATTGCTTTCTTTTGTTTCCTTAGGACCTCTAGGAGCTTCTTTTCCTCTTGACTCCAAAGCTCACTAGCAATAATGACCGAAAACTTTTGGTTGTCCTCAAGGAATGCATACTTTAAATGAGATGGAAGAGGTTTCAATTCACTTTTTGCCTCAAGTTGAGGTTCCTTTTCATCAATCTCCTGGAGTTCACTCTCGACAACTCTCTCTTGTTCACCCTCTTGGTCATCTGTCTCCTCAACAATAGGATAGAACAACTTGTTGTTATCCACTCTTTGTACCTCCGCTACTACCTCATCGATTACATCACATCGGAGAACGGAATGCTCTTCGGATGGGTGTCTCATGGCTTCTTCCAAATTGAACTTGATAGTCTTGTCCCCTACCTCAAAAGAGTTTGTGCCGGTAAAGGCATCTAATTTAAACATAGAGGTCTTTAAGAAAGGTCTACCAAAAAAAATAGAGGAAGAGCTTCTATTATCTGTTGGAGACATTTCAAGGATGTAGAAGTCAACTGGAAACACCAAGTCCTTGATTGCCACAAGTACATCTTCCGCTATTCCCACAACGGTAATCACACTCTTGTCAGCTAAGGCAAATTTGGCCACCGACCTCTTTAATGGAGCTAAATTCAACCGCACAAAAATAGAAAGTGGCATGATACTCACGCAAGCCCCTAGATCACACATACAGTCATGAAAAGCAACTCCACCAATACGACAAGACACCAAACATGATCCAGGGTCACCACACTTTTCCAGAATAGGCTTCATCAATGAAGAAATGGAACTACCCAATGACAATGTCTCCAACTCACTTATCCTATCCTTGTGTGTGCACAGGTCTTTTAAAAATTTTGCATACTTCGGAATTTGTTGAATAGCATCAAGAAGTGGGATGGTTACCTCAACTTTCTTGAATACTTAAAGCATGTTTAAATCAAACTCCAGAGTCTTCTCCTGTTCTTTACCATGGAAGGGATAGACTCATCTACTATAGCCTTCCTCTTGGGTTCCTTAAGGCTTACTTCTCCTTCCTCATGCCTTATGTCTACGTCTTCTTCTTCATGTGGAACTTCAACAACCACTTCTTCCTCATGAATGTCTTCCATGACCCTAGGAGGTATCTCCTCCAATGTAGTTCTCGACCGTAGAGTGATGGCGTTGAGACTGCCCTTTGGATTTGGAAGGGGTTGGGATGGAAGATTAGAAGATCTTGAGGGTTGGTTGCTGTTGTTGTTTGAGGAGGACATGGCCAACTTTGAAATCATGTCGGTGAGATTGGCTAATTGAGCACTCATGCTACCGTATTGTGCACTCAAGGTATTAAATTGAGCCTTGTTATTCTCATCCTATTTTTCCATAGTAGCTCTAACTTCATCAACTTGGTTGATGGAAGAGGAGGAGAATTGGTTGGATTGTTGTCTTTGATGTGGTGCTTGGTACTTGGTGTAGTTGTTTTGGTTTTGATGGGATGCTTGGTTGTGGTGATTTTGGTTGGCTTGGTGGTTGTTGTTGTTATGGTGGTATTGGGATGAAGATTGGTTGTTGTTGCAATGAGAAGAAGAGTTATTCCATCTTTGATTTTGATTGCTCCCTTGTGCATTATCCATCCATCCTTGATTATGATTATTGCCATGAGAGTAGTTGTTTTGGCCTTGAGAGGGATAGGGTGGACGATTGTTATAATTCACATTGGCCACGGCAAGGGCATACTCCTCTTGAATTTGGTGGCATTGATTGGTGTAATGTGTAGTGCTAGAGCATAAACCAAAAATTCTAGGAGGACCTTCAAGTTGGGGAACTTGGGGTGGGGCTTGGATGGCTTGGATGGAGTAGAATGCCTTTTATTCTTTTTGCATCTCCGTAAGGATAGTGGTCATATCCCCAAGCGCCTTGGTTAAGCTTGTTTCGGAAGGGGATGCTTCCGGCACACCCTTGAGAGGGTTGCTCCTTACTCTTACATGTTGTGTAGCCTCGACAACATCAATTATCAAGCTCCAATCTTCTCCCACCGTTTTGTTTTTGGAAAGAGAACCACAACTAGTAACGATGAGAAATCTTCAATCTTCCGCACAAAGACCTCTGGTAAAATAACTGATGAGAAAATGAGTGTCCAATCCATGGTATGGACAAGATTCCAATAGTCTCTTGAAACTAGTCCAATACTCATACAAACTCTCTTGGTCCTTTTGCATTATACCCGAGATTTCCTTTTGGATGTAGTCGGTTTTTTCGATGGAAAGAACTTGTCTAGGAACTCTCTTCTCAAGAAAATCCCAATTGGTCGCAATCTCATCCAATTGCGAATAAAACCACATTTTTGCTTGCCCCTCAAGAGAGAAGGGAAAATCAAAAACCATAATAGCCACCTCATCAGCTCCATGCCTTCGAGCCGTAGAACAAGCAACTTGACTATCTCTTAGATGGCGGATGGGGTCTTAACCCAGAAGCCCATGATACTTGGGGAGTAGATTTATCAAGCTATTTTTCAACTCAAAGTTTGGGTCGAGATTGGGATACCTTGCTTGCAAAGGTTGGAGTATGATATCTAGAGCTCCTTGCTCATGCAAGGTGATTCGGCTAGGCTCCACCATGTATGGTTCACCTGTGGGATGCAAAGATGTATTAGTGGTGCCAACAGAAGAATAGGAAGTAGCGGACTCCAAGTCACTCTCAATTCCATCTAGTGATTCGGTATGCTCCTCAAGAGAGGCCGAAGTACTAGCTGTATAGTCCAACTGCCGTCTAGCTTGCCGAGTGTCCAACAAAGTTCTTTCAATCTCAAGGTCAAGCTCGGCTAAGCTAGAGTTCGGTTGAGACCGAGTCATCAAACTTGGGAGTCATAACACATGTATAAAAGAACTCGAAACTATAACTAGGTATTAAAAGCAAGTAAACTATCTACATTATTCACATATTCACATTACCAATGTCAAGGCATACATTGCAACCATTCCCCGGCAACGGTGCCAAAAATTTGATAAGCTGACTATCATCGGTAAGAATTTCACAAAATATTCACGTTGCAAGTATAGCTCTCAACCGACAAATAATCCTCGAATCAAATTTTAAGGAATTGGTTGTCACAAAGTTCAACCCCAATAGAAGTAACCGAAGTATTCAAACCTCAGGTCGTCTCACAAGGAATGGATAAACATGTGCATCAACATTGGTTAGATTTCCAGGGTTGGAAGTCATCATCAAGAGATTAAACTAATAGACTTAACAAGCAAGAAATCTTAAAGTGCAAGAAACTAAATCAAGTAACTAAAACAAGGTAGGAGCAATTTCAAATTAATAAGAGAATATCCAATATAATTCTACTCTAAAATTAAACAAGTAACTATAACTAGAATTAAGCAATTGGAATTTTTGGATTTTAAATATGAATAATGAAAGCAACTCTTAGCTAGGCATAAGAATTAGGATCACTATCCTTATCTAAAAACCATATCTTGACAATTATGAGGAACCAAACTCACTAAGTCTACCTCTAAGAGCTTTAAGTATGTAATATTTACTCCTAAGCTTGAGGTACGTCAAGTGGCTTGATCAATCTCAACTCATAAGTCCCAATCCAACTACCAATGGAATTAGTAGTAGATTAGTGTCAATGGGTATCAACTTGACCACTAAGGGTTCTCAAATCACCAAATTAATTAGACCCAATGACTCAAGTTTACCCAATCCCCTTAGCCTAGACCAAGAGGAAAGAAAACTATTCCATAATCAAAGAAAATATTTCATCAAACAATGGCATGCATTAATAAAAGACATATTCAAATTACAAATAAATTGGAAATTGAAAGTACCCACTAACGATTATCAATATAAAACTACTCAATTAACACCATTAACCATGGAAAACATCAATGTATCATTAATCATTCAAGATCCACAAGGTTCACAAGATGAATAGAAAATGGAAAATAACAAGGAAACATAAATCTAACACAAGATCTCAACAAAATTATACTAGGGAATTCAAATTAAGTAATCAAAACTAGAAATCAACAAAACCCAATTCAGAATTTCAGCAATGGGAGATCAAAATCAAACTAGATATTGAGGAGAGTAAGGGTTTCTCCCTCTAGAAGAACAAAAACCAAAAACTAGCAAAAATTTGTGTCTAAGTGTGTAATGGATGATCCCCCCTTTCCCCATAGAGTTTCTGGGTCTTTTCCATGTAGAACTAGCTTGAATTTGGGCCTCTTGAGCCTCAAAAATTACCAGGCACGATTTATTTAATGAGGTCACATGCAGCTCGTCATGTGTACGCGTCATGCACGCGTGCGCGTCGTCTGAATTTCGCGATCCATGCATAAGCGGCAAGCACGCGTGCGCGTCGATGGAAATTTCACCAATCCACACGGATGCACCACTCTTCGCGTGCTATACCCAACTTCCTGACTGGAATGCAAGCTGCATCTGGCAGTACTAAAGAAGCTTCCTTTGAAAAAGAAGCTTATGATCTTGAGAATCTTGGAATGGAAGAAGTGAATTACATGGGAGATTCCTATGGAAACACTTACAATCCTTCATGGAGGAATCATCCTAACCTCTCATGGAAGGATCAACAGAAGCCTAATCAAGGCTTCAATAATAATAATGGTGGGAGAGCATGGTTTGGCAATAGCAAACCTTTTCCATCATCTTCTCAGCAACAGACAGAGAATTCTAAGCAGAGCCACTCTGACTTAGCAACCATAGTCTCTGATCTATCTAAGACCACTCTCAGTTTCATGACTGAAGCAAGGTCCTCCATTAGAAATTTGGAGGCACAAGTGGTTCAGCTGAGTAAAAGAATTACTGAACTCCCTCCTAGTACTCTCCCAAGCAATACAGAAGAGAATCCATAAAGAGAGTGCAAGGCCATAAACACGTCCTGTAACGACCCAACTCCCAGTATGCCATGGTCATACAAGAAGCTAAGTGTTACTAACTTATCCCTCTTAATTATTAACTATTATTTACTATATGAGCCTGTTCCTTGTTAGAGCGATGCCAATTTTACGGGTAGCTTTTTTTTTTATTTTATATCGTATCGTTGCGGATAACAAGGTAAAATAAACAAGCAGATATTGGGAGTAACAGAAAAGCGGCATAAAGAAACATAGAGACACAACTGATAATATACATCATGTACACTATAACAAAACATGCGGCGTTTACACCAGATCAAGTTAGTTTACATCCTCGTCATCCTACGTAGCTAATATATACACGACACTCCCAGGGCCTGGCCCATACAAAAAGCCACTAATCTGGCACCCAGGCTAGCCTAACCACTATATAGCTCCTAGCTCTCGGGTGTACTAACACAAGTGAGAGACTAACTAACAGATAATGTCAGACTAGAGTGTCATCAAAAGAATGCCCCTTCCGCAGTCAAGCTATATCTACACGTGCCCGTTCGGAGAATCGCCGTGAGGCTCGTCCATCTCCTCATCCTGCTCTATCTCTATCTCAGGATCCTCCTCCTCCTCATCGTCCACAGCTGCAACTATGTCCTCAGATCAACCAGAAACACTGCTGTCACTATGTACAAAACCATTCGCAAGCATAGGTCCGTTCGCGTATATAGGAGCTACTCCACCGTCTGGTAGTGCCGGCTCATCAGGCTGTGGAAAGTCGGGGATCGGCTCAGGGGGAAAATCCCACTCTGGTGGTATCACAGGTACGTAGTCATCAGCTAACTCAGGCTCATCAGGAATGATAGGCTCAGGTACCGCCTCATTCAAAGGTTGAGCTGGTATAGGGTGCTCAGGATCATCAGGAAAAGGATGTCCAGGTGCGTCAGGGTGTAACCAGGATAAGGGAAAGTCGTAAGGAGCATCAGGGTCAAAATGCGGGCTAGACAGAGGATGTTGAAAAGCTCGATTAGGTAACGCATATCGTCTAATACGAGGCTCCAAACCCATAATGAAGTAATTGTGATGTACCGGATCCTCGTAGACGTAAGGGTCCTCGAACTCATAGAAGATCACGCCCGTCTCCATCTGAGGGGGAGGAAGGGAGAGAAGGGGTAAGAACTGGGGAGTTCTTAGTAGGGTCGGGGTTATTAGTTACGTTCATTTATTTGATTCCGATTAGCAGATAGATATTAGAATACAGTAAAGTAGTAAACAGTAGTTAAAATAGAAACAGAACACAAACAGAAGAGTGCAAGAAAATAAAGCATAGACATAGCACTCAAGCAAACAAACATAAAGAAATTGATCAAACACAAGTAGGAATGCAACAGAGAATAATACACAGACAAGAATGATGCATGTCTAGTCCTAGTGCAGGTAATGAGCTCATTTGTCGGTTTCTACCCGCTCCCGACGTAACCCAGCATTACTAGCCGGATATGGCTTTCCTGTTGGCTATACCCCTGTGTACAGGAAATAACCCCTCTGCCACCACAGGGTCCACTGCACGCAGGAAATAACACATCTGCCACTGCAGGGTTGTATGCCGACACACCTTCTGTATACAGGAAATAACCCCTCAGCCACTACAGAAATGGAACAGGTGGTCACGGTACTTCTGTAGCAGGAAATAACCCCTCTGCCTTACAGAAATAAAATATGGACCCGTACCGCAGGAAAGCGTTTCTCAGTGGTTGCACCATTATCTATCTGACTGCTACAATGCAGTAGATAAACATATAGATATCTCTGAGGTTGCCTTAATGCAACAGATGACCTCTCAATAGGTCCTCTACTCTTTATCATATTACTCTCTTCGCTTTGTCTCTTTATTCTGCTCTGTTTGTTCCTTTCTCTGCGCTTCCTCACTTTATTCTGCTTTCTCTATTTAACGTATGTATTTAAAGTTTATGTAAATTTTGGTATGATTAGTTAGCCTGCCCCAAGTATAGGTTCCTTAAGTCTATACTGAAATAGTTTAACTTTTCATATAATACCTAACCCTATTCGCAAATCAAGAACTAACTATGTTGCCCTAGTTCGTTCACTAGTCTTTGTCTGTTTCTCTGTTGTTAAAATTTTACAGACTTTTTCTTCGATTTTTATCTTTTCTTCAACTTTTTATCTTTTCTTTATCTTTGCCTCACTAATATGTTTTTACCACTCCCTAAGTGTTTTATGAAGGTAATTATGAGATTCTGCGCTTAAAGTTGTCTTTCTAAAGCTTTTACAGAAAACTGCCTTTTTTCGCATTATTTTATTATTTTTATTAAAATATTATTTTTAATTAAATATTATTATTTAATATTTTATTATTATTTATTATTTTATTAATATATTTTCGAAAATTAACTTTACTTTAACCTTTAACCTTTAAAATTCACTTTTTACCACCCGTAACTTTTAATATTTCTACTTTTACCACCCTAACTTCCAGAAATTACCATATAACCCCTTAAACACCAAAAATTTTACTTCCTTGCCCTTTTATGAATCAAAAAGGTGTTCTTCATTGTTCTTCACCACACTCAAAGTGTTCTTCATGTTCTTCATAAATTCTTCAGATTCTTTCTCTGTTTTTACCCGTTTTTCAGTCTTTTCAGCAACCGATTTTTACTATAATTCATAATAAATTAGCAGCCACTAAAACCCCATATTTTTTCTACATGATTTCAACACAAATTGAACCTCAATTTAAGCTTAGGGTTTCATTTTTACAGCTGCCCAAGAACATGAACTTTAAAGCTTAAATTTCATCAAATTTCATCAGAATTTCACCAAATTTTCACCAAAAATCAATCATATATGCAACCAATTTTTAGCATAGCCAAATAATACAACATTCACACATCTCAAACACAATTAATCAAGATTAATTTCGTGACACCCTACCTGGTCTTGCTGCTCCTAATTCAATCAAACTTTCAGGTGGTCCTTAAACACTTTTTCCTCCTAAATCACATCAAGAAAACACATATGTAAGCATGTTTCCTTGAAACTGAATCAAAAGAGAGATGGTACAGCCAACTCACCTTGATCCCAGCCTTGATAAGTCATATGATCATGTAGAGAAAGAAGAGAGGATCATTTTGGTCGGACTGGAATTTTGATTTGAGTTTTAGTTCAGCAGAAATCAAGCTTTGAAGATTTGGAACTAAGAGCTTTTCTCTCTTTTTCTCTCTACCTATTTTCGGCCACAAAGTGAAAATGAGCCAGCCTTGGGGGTTTTGGGGGTGTAGGGTGAGTTGTGATTGGTTGGCTTGGAGGTGGATTAAAATAATATTAAAATATCTCAGGTGTATAACTACTAAAACTAGATGTATCGGAACACTTGCAAAAACATGTCTAAAAATTATTTTCCAAGCTACTAGCATAAATGACACTAGTAACATATTTATTATGGGAATGAAACATGAATAATGAGGCCTTAGCATTGCTAAAGTCATCAGGGAGTGCTGGTGCTAAGCTGCACCAGTAAATTGTGAACCCGGTTAAACCGGTTTTCTGTTTTTAACTAAAACTGATCAGGTAACCTTATAATATCATTCAAGAGGCTTCTAATACTCATATAATGATAATATCATCCTATTATCTCTCTCCTCTCATAAATCGAGTCTGGTTTGTCAAACTGAGATTATTTACGAAAAATCGAATTAAAACTCCTAACCGATACGGTTCAAAAACTAGATTCCTCGTGATTGCATTATCGAGCTTGTCTTGGAAAAGGTTCTAACTTAAAAATGACATAATGACAATGAGGATTGAGATACTTGATGATATATCAAAGGTTTTCCCCTCACTGATCTTCCGGAGAAATTCGTACTTTCAGAATAGATCTCGCGTACTCGAAAATCGGGGTTGTTACATTCTACCCTCCTAAAAGAAAATTTTGCCCTCAAAATTTCAGTTACCTGAGAATAAATGCGGGTAATCAGCTTTCATCTTATCTTCCAATTCCCAAGTGTGCTCTTCTTCTCCTCTTTGTCCCCAAGCTACTTTGACTAAGCGAACAGTCTTGCCTCTCAGCTGCTTATCGTTTCTTTCTACGATCTGAACTGGTGATGCTTAATATGTCAAATCGTTTCGTAACTGTACTGTCTCTGGTTATAAAATATGACTCTCGTCGGGAATATATTTCTTAAGTTGCGAGACATGAAAAACATCATGAAGGTTTGACAAATATGGAGGAAGGGCTACTTGATAAGCTACTAGACCGACTCTTTTAAGTATTTGGAAAGGTCCTATGTATCGAGGGTTATGCTTTTTAGTCTTAAGAGCTCTACCTATTCCAGTAGTCGGGGTTACTTTAAGAAAGACATGGTCTCCCTCACTAAACTCTAAGGGTCTACGTCTATTATCGGCATAGCTCTTTTGACGGCTCTGTGCTGTCTGGATCTTCTGGCGAATCCCCTTTATCTTCTCAGTAGTTTCTTGCACTAAGTCTGGACCTAAGACACTGGCTTCTCCGTCGTCATTCCAACACAATGGTGTCTGACATCTTCTTCCGTAGAGAGCTTCATATGGTGCCATCCCGATACTTTGTTGGTAAGTGTTGTTGTAGACGAACTCGACCAATGGAAAATACCTATCCCAACTGCCCTGGTTATCCATCACACAAGATCTTAACATGTCTTCCAATGTCTGGATTGTTCGCTCTGACTGTCCGTCTATCTGAGCATAGTATGCTATACTCGTGTGCAATTCTGTTTCTAACGCTTTCTGAAAAGCTCCCCAAAATCTAGTAGTAAACCTCGAAACTTGATCTGAGACAATTTACGAAGGTATCCCATGTAGTCGTATGTTTTCTTGAATATATATTCGTGCTAGCCTTTCTAAAGTATAGTCAACTCGAATCGGAAGAAAATGTGTTGATTCTATTAACCTGTCCACAATCACGCAAATAGCATTGTGTCCTGTTGAGGTCCTTGGCAATCCCGTGACAAAATCCATAGTGATCTGCTCCTATTTCCATTATGGTATTTCCAAGGGTTGCAGGGTTCCTGACGGTTTCTGGTGTTCCACCTTCACCTTCTGGCAGGTTAAACATTTTGAGACATAATCAGCTACCTCTTTCTTCAAGCCCGGCTACCAGAACATTTGTTTCAAATCCTGATACATCTTTGTTACTCCAGGATGCATAGAAAATCTACTTTGATGAGCTTCTGCAAGAATCCTTTGCCGCAAATCTCCAGAGCTAGGCACACAAATTCTGTTCTTGTATCTCCAGAGGCTGCTACGATCTAGTCTTACAGCTTCTAGTTCCTCTACTTTCATCTGTCTCAGCATCGTCATCATTTCTGAATCCTGTGCTTGTGCTTGCTGAATCCTAATCTTAAAATCTGGTGTTATATGCAATTGGGCCAAACGGACTCCACTTGACGTCTTAGTCATAGCCAACTTAAGGTCCTCAAATTCCGTGAGTAACTTTTCTTCCTTTATCATCATCCAAGAGATATTCAAATTCTTCCTGCTCAAAGCGTCTGTCACCACGTTCGCTTTTCCTGGGTGATAACTTAACTTAAAATCATAGTCCTTTAGGAACTCCATCCACCTTCGCTGTCCAGAATTTGCACTTTGATAGTTTATCATATAACTTCCGAGTCCTCAGTGTCTGCAATACAATCCTTAGATGCTCTTCATGCTCTCTTTCTGTCTTCGAATAGATGAGAATATCGTCTATGAAGACTACTATGAACTGATCAAGGTACGGACGAAAAATATGATTCATGTAATCCATAAAAATCGCAGGAGCATTAGTTAGTCCAAACGACATAACCGTATACTCATAGTGACCATATCGAGTTCTAAATGCAGTCTTCGGTATATCTGACTCTTTCACTCGAATCTGGTGATAGCCTGATCGCAAATCAATCTTCGAAAACACAGTTGCACCTTTTAACTGATCCATTAGATCATCTATTCGTGGAAGTGGATACTTGTTCTTGATAGTGACTTTATTTAACTGTCGGTAATCTACGCAAAGTCTCATTCCACCATCCTTCTTCTTTAATAGCAATACCGGAGCTCCCCAAGGTGATGCGCTGGGACGAATAAATTTCTTTCCAAGTAGCTCATCCAACTGCTTCTTCAACGCTGCAAGTTCCAATGGTGACATCCGGTACGGTGCTATGGAAATTGGTCTGGTTCCAGGTACAAGTTCAATGCTAAATTCTATCTCTCGCTGAGGAGGAAACTCAGGTATGTCGTCCGGGAAAATATCAGGAAATTACTTCACCACTCGGATTCGTTCTAAGCTTAGTTCACTGTCATTCGAGCTAGCCACTAACAGAACGTACCCCTCATAATCACTCCCGTCTAATGTAACTCTTACAGAATTCAGATATAAAGTATGAGATAGAAATGGTTTAATATCTAAACTATCAGACGGAATAACAACAGTTCTTTCATAGCAATCAAGGAAAACATGATACTTAGATAACCAATCTAACCCTAGAATAACTTCTAAACCACATAGAGGCAAACAGATTAGATCATGTATAAAAGTCCTGTTCCTAATAGCGAATGGTACTTGCAGGCACACTAAACTGGTCAAAGCATTTTGGGATGCAGGTGTATGGACAATCAGATCAAAGTTCAACTCAGAGAAATCTAGTCCCATCTCACGAGCAACAGTTAAAGAGATAAAGGAATGCGATGCACCCGAGTCATATAGTACAGTTAGAAATCGATCTTTGACAATACACTGACCTTGGATCAGGGCGTCTGATTGCATAACATCATCAGCAGTCATGGCAAACACTCGACCTTGTTGCTGGGTTCGCACTAGATTCTGAAAAAACTTTCTTGGGTACATCCTAGCTGTGTGTCCAGATTCCTCACAAGTAAAATAAGCGTTCGTTCCTTACAGCATCCAAATATAACATAACCATAGCCATGGAGATCATAACAGCTATGAGGATAGCTGTGCCTCCCATCGATTCGTCATTCGGAACTCGATTAAACTATGTCTATTCATAGTCATTAAGGTCTTATCCGCACCAAACAATCAACATTAAGGTGATCAGTCTTAATATTTCAAGTAAGGCACGAACATTCCCAAAATGAGCACTCATAGACATTCATGCCAAATGTATCTTAAAGATACCCTAATGGCGTGAGACACACAAGCAGAGTATGCAATGAAGCATAGTCAGTCCACTCCCTAGGCTCTACTGGGAACGAACTGCTCTGATACCAACTTGTAACGACCCAACTCCCAGTATGCCATGGTCATACAAGAAGCTAAGTGTTACTAACTTATCCCTCTTAATTATTAACTATTATTTACTATATGAGCCTGTTCCTTGTTAGAGCGATGCCAATTTTACGAGTAGCTTTTTTTTTTATTTTATATCGTATCGTTGCGGATAACAAGGTAAAATAAACAAGCATATATTGGGAGTAACAGAAAAGCGGCATAAAGAAACATAGAGACACAACTGATAATATACATCATGTACACTATAACAAAACATGCGGCGTTTACACCATATCAAGTCAGTTTACATCCTCGTCATCCTACGTAGCTAATATATACACGACACTCCCAGGGCCTGGCCCATACAAAAAGCCACTAATCTGGCACCCAGGCTAGCCTAACCACTATATAGCTCCTAGCTCTCGGGTGTACTAACACAAGTGAGAGACTAACTAACAGATAATGTCAGACTAGAGTGTCATCAAAAGAATGCCCCTTCCGCAGTCAAGCTATATCTACACGTGGCCATTCGGAGAATCGCCGTGAGGCTCGTCCATCTCCTCATCCTGCTCTATCTCTATCTCAGGATCCTCCTCCTCCTTATCGTCCACAGCTGCAACTATGTCCTCAGATCCACCAGAAATACTGCTGTCACTATGTACAAAACCATTCGCAAGCACAGGTCCGTTCGCGTATATAGGAGCTACCCCACCGTCCGGTAGTGCCGGCTCATCAGGCTGTGGAAAGTCGGGGATCGGCTCAGGGGGAAAATCCCACTCTGGTGGTATCACAGGTACGTAGTCATCAGCTAACTCAGGCTCATCAGGAATGATAGGCTCAGGTACCGCCTCATTCAAAGGTTGAGCTGGTATAGGGTGCTCAGGATCATCAGGAAAAGGATGTCCAGGTGCGTCAGGGTGTAACCAGGATAAGGGAAAGTCGTAAAGAGCATCAGGGTCAAAATGCAGGCTAGACAGAGGATGTTGAAAAGCTCGATTAGGTAATGCATATTGTCTAATACGAGGCTCCAAACCCATAATGAAGTAACTGTGATGTACCGGATCCTCGTAGACGTAAGGGTCCTCGAATTCATAGAAGATCACGCCCGTCTCCATCTGAGGGGGAGGAAGGGAGAGAAGGGGTAAGAACTGGGGAGTTCTTAGTAGGGTCGGGGTTATTAGTTACGTTCATTTATTTGATTCCGATTAGCAGATAGATATTAGAATACAGTAAAGTAGTAAACAGTAGTTAAAATAGATAGGGAAAACAGAAAATAGAACACAAACAGAAGAGTGCAAGAAAATAAAGCATAGACATAGCACTCAAGCAAACAAACATAAAGAAATTGATCAAACACAAGTAGGAATGCAACAGAGAATAATGCACAGACAAGAATGATGCATGTCTAGTCCTAGTGCAGGTAATGAGCTCATTTGTCGGTTTCTACCCGCTCCCGACGTAACCCAGCATTACTAGCCGGATATGGCTTTCCTGTTGGCTATACCCCTGTGTACAGGAAATAACCCCTCTGCCACCACAGGGTCCACTGCACGCAGGAAATAACACATCTGCCACTGCAGGGTTGTATGCCGACACACCTTCTGTATACAGGAAATAACCCCTCAGCCACTACAGAAATGGAACAGGCGGTCACGGTACTTCTGTAGCAGGAAATAACCCCTCTACCTTACAGAAATAAAATATGGACCCGTACCGCAGGAAAGCGTTTCTCAGTGGTTGCACCATTATCTATCTGACTGCTACAATGCAGTAGATGAACATATAGATATCTCTGAGGTTGCCTTAATGCAACAGATGACCTCTCAATAGGTCCTCTACTCTTTATCATATTACTCTCTTCGCTTTGTCTCTTTATTCTGCTCTGTTTGTTCCTTTCTCTGCGCTTCCTCACTTTATTCTGCTTTCTCTATTTAACGTATGTATTTAAAGTTTATGTAAATTTCGGTATGATTAGTTAGCCTGCCCCAAGTATAGGTTTATTAAGTCTATACTGAAACAGTTTAACTTTTCATATAATACCTAACCCTATTCGCAAATCAAGAACTAACTATGTTGCCCTAGTTTGTTCACTAGTCTTTGTCTGTTTCTCTGTTGTTAAAATTTTACAGACTTTTTCTTCGATTTTTATCTTTTCTTCAACTTTTTATCTTTTCTTTATCTTTGCCTCACTAATATGTTTTCACCACTCCCTAAGTGTTTTATGAAGGTAATTATGAGATTCTGCGCTTAAAGTTGTCTTTCTAAAGCTTTTACAGAAACTGCCTTTTTCGCATTATTTTATTATTTTTATTAAAATATTATTTTTTATTAAATATTATTATTTAATATTTTATTATTATTTATTATTTTATTAATATATTTTCGAAAATTAACTTTACTTTAACCTTTAACCTTTAAAATTCACTTTTTACCACCCGTAACTTTTAATATTTCTACTTTTACCACCCTAACTTCCAGAAATTACCATATAACCCCTTAAACACCAAAAATTTTACTTCCTTGCCCTTTTATGAATCAAAAAGGTGTTCTTCATTGTTCTTCACCACACTCAAAGTGTTCTTCATGTTCTTCATAAATTCTTCAGATTCTTTCTCTGTTTTTACCCGTTTTTCAGTCTTTTCAGCAACCGATTTTTACTATAATTCATAATAAATTAGCAGCCACTAAAACCCCATATTTTTTCTACATGATTTCAACACAAATTGAACCTCAATTTAAGCTTAGGGTTTCATTTTTACAGCTGCCCAAGAACATGAACTTTAAAGCTTAAATTTCATCAAATTTCATCAGAATTTCACCAAATTTTCACCAAAAATCAATCATATATGCAACCAATTTTTAGCATAGCCAAATAATACAACATTCACACATCTCAAACACAATTAATCAAGATTAATTTCGTGACACCCTACCTGGTCTTGCTGCTCCTAATTCAATCAAACTTTCAGGTGGTCCTTAAACACTTTTTCCTCCTAAATCACATCAAGAAAACACATATTTAAGCATGTTTCCTTGAAACTGAATCAAAAGAGAGATGGTACAGCCAACTCACCTTGATCCCAGCCTTGATAAGTCATATGATCATGTAGAGAAAGAAGAGAGGATCATTTTGGTCAGATTGGAATTTTGATTTGAGTTTTAGTTCAGCAGAAATCAAGCTTTGATGATTTGGAACTAAGAACTTTTCTCTCTTTTTCTCTCTACCTATTTTCGGCCACAAAGTGAAAATGAGCCAGCCTTGGGGGTTTTGGGGGTGTAGGGTGAGTTGTGATTGGTTGGCTTGGAGGTGGATTAAAATAATATTAAAATATCTCAGGTGTATAACTACTAAAACTAGATGTATCGGAACACTTGCAAAAACATGTCTAAAAATTATTTTCTAAGCTACTAGAATAAATGACACTAGTAACATATTTATTATGGGAATGAAACATGAATAATGAGGCCTTAGCATTGCTAAAGTCATCAGGGAGTGCTGGTGCTAAGCTGCACCAGTAAATTGTGAACCCGGTTAAACCGGTTTTCTGTTTTTAACTAAAACTGATCAGGTAACCTTATAATATCATTCAAGAGGCTTCTAATACTCATATAATGATAATATCATCCTATTATCTCTCTCCTCTCATAAATCGAGTCCGGTTTGTCAAACTGAGATTATTTACGAAAAATCGAATTAAAACTCCTAACCGATACGGTTCAAAAACTAGATTCCTCGTGATTGCATTATCGAGCTTGTCTCGGAAAAGGTTCTAACTTAAAGATGACATAATGACAATGAGGATTGAGATACTTGATGATATATCAAAGGTTTTCCCCTCACTGATCTTCCAGAGAAATTCGTACTTTCAGAATAGATCTCGCGTACTCGAAAACTGGGGTTGTTACACGTCCCACATGGCCGAACCTGGAGAGGAAGAAAAGGCAGTGATTTCTAGTGAGGAAGACCTCAATGGACGTCCACTGGCCTCCAAGGAGTTCCCTAATGAGAAACCAAAGGAATCTGAGGCTCATATAGAGACCATAGAGATTCCACTGAACTTACTGTTGCCATTCATGAGCTCTGATGAGTATTCTTCCTCTGAAGAGGATGAAGATATTACTGAAGAGCAAGTTGCTAAATACCTTGGAGCAATCATGAAGCTGAATGCCAAGTTATTTGGTAATGAGACTCGGGAAGATAAACCCCCCTTGCTCACCAATGAACTGAATAACTTGATTAGGCAGACATTACCTCAGAAGAAACCGGATCCTGGAAAATTCTTAATACCCTGTACCATAGACACCATGACCTTTGAGAAGCCTCTGTGTGATCTAGGGTTAAGTATAAACCTCATGCCCCTCTCTGTAATGGAGAAACTAGGGATCCTTGAGGTGCAAGCTGCAAGAATCTCACTAGAGATGGCAGACAATTTAAGGAAACAGGCTTATGGACTTGTAGAGGATGTCTTGGTAAAGGTTGAAGGCCTTAACATCCCTGCTGACTTCATAATCCTGGACACTGGGAAGAATAAGGATGAATCCATCATCCTTGGCAGACCCTTCCTAGCCACAGCAAAAGCTGTGATTGATGTTGACAGAGGAGAGTTGGTCCTTCAAGTGAATGAGGACTACCTTGTGTTTAAAGCTAAAGAATCTACTTCTGTACACATGGAGAAGGAGCATGACAAGCTTCTCTCAATGTAGAGTCAAACAGAGCCCCCACATTCAAACTCTAAGTTTGGTGTTGGGAGGCCATCATCATGCTCTGAGTATCTGTGAGGCTCCATGAGAGCCCACTGTCAAGCCATTGACATTAAAGAAGCGCTTGTTGGGAGGCAACCCAATTTTTACTTATCTATGTTAAATTTCTATTGTTATTTCATGTTTTCTTTAGGATGATGATCATGTGGAGTCACAAAAACAAAAGCTAAAATAAAAAACAGCATTGAAAACAGCACAACCTGGAGGATGAGCTTACTGCCATTTAAATGCCAGTAAGGGTAGCAGAATGGGCGTTAAACACCCAGTCTGGCACCATTCTGGGCGTTTAACGCCAGAAAAAGGCACCAGACTGGCGTTTAAACGCTAGAAAGGGAAGAAAAGATGGCGTTTAACGCCAGAAAAGGGAAAAAAGCTGGCGTTAAACACCAGAAATGGGTAGCAACCTGGCGTTTAACGCCAGGATTGGCACTCCAAGGGGTGTTTACACGCCCAAAAGGGTGCAGGGATGAGAAGTCCTTGACACCTCAAGATCTGTGGACCCCACAGGATCCCCACCTACCTCAACTCTCTCTCTCTTCTTCACACCTTCCCATAACACCCTTCCTCAAATACCCCTCTCCAATCACCTCCACCACTCTTCCCCATAACACCCACCTCACAATTCAAATTCAAATCTTTTCCCTCCCAAACCCAACCCTTAATACACGAACCCTAGCCCTCTCTCCACTCCTATATAAACCCCTAATCCCTCCTTCATTTTCACACATCATAAACACTTCTTCCCCCCTTTTGGCCGAACCACTCATACCTCTCAATCTCCTCCATTCTCTTCTTATTGATGCCAGGGCATTTTGGCCAGTTTCACTGACCTTTTCTTTACTGTTTTAGGGTAGTTTCATGCATTTTCTTAGAAAATAAGCATGTTTTGGGTAGAATTTCACTTACATCTTGATTTAAGCATACATTGAGCACTTTACATGATTTCATGAGAATTTTGCATGAATTAGATGACAAATCGGACGATGCATGTCTCATGATGTTGATTAGAACTTTGATGCACTTTATTGCTTGATTTCAGGACAAAGAAAGCAAGAAAGAGCCACGTTAGCAGCCACGTTAGTCTAACTAACGTGACCACCAACGTGGAATGGGAGCTAGCTTGCAACGTTAATGAGAAAAGTAATCGGCAATAACGTCCTCGAAAGCCATCATAGCCCACGTTAAAAGTCACGTTAACTAAGTTAACGTGAACTCTAACGTGGAAGAAAGAAATAAGGCCAACGTTAGTGACACTCACCTTTGTCACTAACGTTGGACCAAGCTCATAAGTGGCCACGTTAAGAGCCACGTTAACTCAGTTAACGTAAACTCTAACGTTGGGAAGCAAAAGAGAAGCCAACGTTAGTGACACTCACCTTTGTCACTAACGTTGGCCAAGCTACAATGAGCCACGTTAGTTGCCACGTTAACTTAGTTAACGTGGAAGCTAACGTGGAGAAAGTAAGTGATCGCCAACGTTAGTGACACTTACCTTTGTCACTAACGTTGGGATGTACCACCACAAGCCACTATGAGCCACGTTAACTTCCACGTTAACTTAGTTAACGTGGAAGCTAACGTCGAGGATAGGATGATGAGCTAACGTTAGTGACACTCACCTTTGTCACTAACGTTGGAGATGGCTATCATTACCATGTTAGAAGCTACGTTAACTTAGTTAACATGGACTCTAACGTGGGAAGTAGGGGCACCTTGGAACGTTAGTGACAAAGGTAAGTGTCACTAATGTTCTCGAAGAATTGGCAAGCCTACGTTAAGAGCCACGTTAACTAAGTTAACGTGAACTCTAACGTAGGGGGAGGGAGGACTCTCAACGTTATTGGAAAAGGCGAGTCCCAATATTGTGTGTGAAGGATCAAGAGGCAACGTTAGTGGTTACGTTGATGCCACTAACGTTGAAGTTAGCGTGGATCATCCCTGGGTGAGGAACGTTAGTGAAAAAGGTGATTGCCACTAACGTTCTCGAACCCACACTCTCACTTAACGTTAACGCCACTAACATCCTGAGCTAAACACCCTGCCTACTCCACACTTTCTCTCTGCAAGTAAAGCTAAGCCCAATGAAGAGTATAACTGCTTCAAACTCAAGATCCAAAGGCCCATATCCAAGACTTGAAGAACCAACTAGAAGATCAGAAGAGTAGTATATATAGGGGTAGTTTTGAATCAGCAAGAAGCTTTTGGGGGGATGGGAAATTGAGAACTACTCTCTGTATAATTTACTTTCTCTGCACTTCTAGTTCTAGTTTTCATGATGTATTCTCCATCTTTGTTTTCCATTTTCAGAGCTATGAACAACTAAACCCTTTTCATTGGGTTAGGGAGCTCTATTGTAATTTGATGGATCAATACTAATTTTCATTACTCTTCTTCTATCTTTTCTCTTGATTTTACTAGAAAGCTTTCAATCTTCATCCAATTGGGTAGTGATGAGCGGATAATTTATACGCTTTTTGGCATTGTTTTTAGTATGTTTTTAGTAGAATCTAGTTACTTTTAGGGATGTTTTCATTAGTTTTTATGT
This sequence comes from Arachis hypogaea, assembly GCF_003086295.3. Classification (NCBI taxonomy): domain Eukaryota; kingdom Viridiplantae; phylum Streptophyta; class Magnoliopsida; order Fabales; family Fabaceae; genus Arachis; species Arachis hypogaea. The sequence goes on from NC_092054.1 coordinate 91,420,945, forward strand.
TAAATTCACATTTCTGGACTTTACTATGAGTTTGTGTGTTTTTCTGTGATTTCAGGTATTTTCTGGCTGAAATTGAGGGACTTGAGCAGAAATCAGATTCATAGGTTGAAGAAGGACTGCTGATGCTGTTGGATTCTGACCTCCCTGCACTCAAAGTAGATTTTCTGGAGATACAGAACTCGAAATGGCGCGCTTCCAATTGCGTTGGAAAGTAGACATCCAGGGCTTTCCCGAAATATATAATAGTCCATACTTTGGCCAAGAATAAACGACGTAAACTGGCATTCAACGGCAGCTTTCTACCCAAATCTGGCGTCCAGCGCCAGAAAAGGAGCCAAAACCAGAGTTGAACGCCCAAACTGGCACAAAAGCTGGCGTTCAACTCCAAGAAGGACCTCTACACGTGCAACACTCAAGCTCAGCCCAAACACACACCAAGTGGGCCCCGGAAGTGGATTTATGCATCAATTACTTACTCATGTAAACCCTAGTAGCTAGTTTATTATAAATAGGACCTCTTACTATTGTATTAGAGGTCTTTTTGATCATCCTGGATTGTATTTTGATCCTGTGATCACGTTTTAGGGGCTGGCCATCTCGGCCATGCCTGGACCTTCACTTATGTATTTTCATACGGTAGAGTTTCTACACTCCATAGATTAAGGTGTGGAGCTATGCTGTTCCTCAAAGATTAATGCAAAGTACTACTGTTTTCTATTCAATTCATCTTATTTCGCTTCTAAGATATCCATTCGCACCCAAGAACGTGATGAAGGTGATGATTATGTGTGACGCTCATCACCATTCTCCCCTATGAACACGTGCCTGACAAACACTTCTGTTCTACATGAAATAAGCTAGAATGAATATCTCTTAGATCTCTTAACCGGAATCTTCGTGGCGTAAGCTAGAATGATGGCGGCATTCAAGAGAATCCAGAAAGTCTAAACCTTGTCTGTGGTATTCTGAGTAGGATTCAATGATTGAATGACTGTGACGAGCTTCAAACTCGCGAGTGCTGGGCGTTAGTGACAGACGCAAAAGGAGGGTGAATCCTATTCCAGCATGATCGAGAACCGACAGATGATTAGCCGTGCTGTGACAGAGCATGTGAGCATATTTTTCACTGAGAGGAGGGGATGTAGCCACTGACAACGGTGATGCCCTTGCATAAAGCCAGCCATGGAAAGGAGTAAGACTGATTGGATGAAGGTAGCAGGAAAGCAGAGGTTCAGAGGAACGAAAGCATCTCCATTCGCTTATCTGAAATTCCTACCAATGAATTACATAAGTATTTCTATCCCTATTTTATTATATTAAATTCGAAAACATCATTATCTATTTATTTCTGCCTAACTGAGATTTGCAAGGTGACCGTAGCTTGCTTCATACCAACAATCTCCGTGGGATTCGACCCTTACTCACGTAAGGTATTACTTGGACGACCCAGTGCACTTGCTGGTTAGTTGTATCGAAGTTGTGAACCATGGTATTGGCACCATGTTCTTGGCGCCATTGCCAGGGAAAGAAAGAGCCGTGAATTTTACATAATCAAAGTGTAATCACGATTGCGCGTACCAAGTTGCTCACGTTGCCAGGGATTGTTTGAGCCTGGACATCACAATTTCGTGCACCAGGTAGTTATCTTGGAAGAGGAATGAAGAGATCATGCTAGAAATGCTTTCTCATGTTGGACCAAATTGGGTTTGGTTAGGTATGGTGACTATAATCCTACCAACACTTGATTTGGGAATGCATGTGGTATAATCAGTGACCATACTTCATCTCTTCTCATGAGCAATTGACCAAGGAATTGGCTATTGATCAAGATTTGAGAGATTGAATTACCAAGGAATTGGAATTCGATCACTTACGATTGCCAAGGAGATCAATGAATGCATTGATTGAGGAAGAGATGAAAATGAACTTGATCTAGAGGATGTAACATCTCCTAAGCCCAATGAATCCCCATTTCTGATCTTACCCATTCTCTTTAATTTTTGCAATTTACTTTCATGAGCATCTTCCCCATTCCCATTTACAATTCTGCAATTTACTTTCCGTCATTTACTTTCAGCTCTTTACTTCCAGCATTTACATTTTCTGCTATTTACTTTCCAGCCATTTAATTTCCTGCAACTCTCAAACCAAATTCTGCTTCGCTCAACTAAAACATTCCTCTAATTAAAGTTGCTTGACCAATTAATCCCTGTGGGATTCGACCTCACTCTATTGTGAGTTTTTACTTGACGACAATTCGGTATACTTGCCGAAGGAAAATTGTTGAGAGACAAGTTTCCGTGCTATCAAGTTTATGGCGCCGTTGCCGGGGATTGATTTTGTATCAACAATGACTAAATTGGAGGATAACTAGATTGAGCATTTTTATTTTGTTTGATTTAAATTTCTATTTGAGTTAATTACTTTCAGTTTTAGTTATTTTCCTCCCTTCCCCCCTACTCCTTTTTCTTAGTTATTTACCATTCAGTTCACTAACCCACTAACTGTTTGATATATTGCATCACTCACACTAACCGCAATTTTAACAAGAGTACTTTCTGCATCTATTTCCTTGCTTGTGCCTTGTTGGTTGTATGACAGGGAGAAGAAGCGGGGCTTCAACTTCCTTTGATTCTGAACCTGAGAGGACCTTCCTTAGATTAAGGAGGGAAGCAAGAGGAAAGAGAGTAGTTGGTGCTAAGGAAGAGGAGGAGTACTTTTAACCAGACATGGATGAAAACATGGAGAACCATCATGAAGAAGAGGCTCACAACCATGGCAGAGAAGGTCCAGCGCATCAGGCTGGACAAGACAGAAGAGTTCTGGGTTCTTACAACCCAAACCCAGGAAACTGTGGAAGTAGCGTCCAAAGGCCAACCATACATGCCAACAACTTTGAACTAAAGCCACAGCTCATCACCCTTGTTCAGAATAATTGTTCATTCGGAGGAAGTGTCCAAGAAGACCCCAAGGAACATCTAACAACCTTCCTGAGGATATGTGATACTGTGAAGTCTAATGGTGTTCATCCTGACACCTATAGACTACTTCTGTTCCCTTTCTCACTTAAGGACAAGGCATCTAAATGGCTGGAATCCTTCCCAAAGGAGAGTTTAGCAACCTGGGAAGATGTGGTGAACAGATTCTTGGTAAGATTCTATCCTCCTCAACGGATCAACAGGCAGAGAATGGAGGTGCAAACATTCAGGCAGCAGGATGGTGAAACTCTATATGAAGCATGGGAGGGGTTTAAGGACCTGACAAGAAGGTGTCCACCAGATATGTTCAATGAATGGGTGCAACTACATATTTTCTACGAAGGCCTCTCTTATGAATCAAAGAAGGCAGTAGACCATTCATCCGGGGGATCTCTGAACAAGAAGAAGACCATTGAAGAAGCCATAGATGTCATTGAGACTGTAACGGAGAATGACTACTTCTATGCTTCTGAGAGAGGCAACACTAGAGGAGTGATGGAGCTAAACAATGTGGATGCACTGCTGGCCCAAAACAAGCTTATTACCAAGCAGCTAGCTGACCTCACCAAGAAGATGGAGAGGAACCAAGTGGCAGCAATCACCACCTCATCAGCAACCCAAGAGGGAGTGAATGCTGAGGCAGAGGAGTAGCAAGAACAAGCCAACTACATTGGAAATTCACCCAGGCAGACCCATGATCCTTACTCCAAAACGTACAACCCTGGTTGGAGGAATCACCACAACTTTGGGTGGGGAAATCAACAAGATCAAAGCCAAGATCAGAGACTGATGACAAGTCATCCTAGCCTATTTTAACTAGTCTTTTCCTTTTGTTTTCATTAGAATTATGCACTTTCTTGAACCATAAGCAAGCTAATTGAGTAGATTTTCATGTTTCCCTTGATTGAATCAACCATGTATGAATTCATGCCATTTCATGAGGTTTTATGCTATAATTGTTGCATATTATGATAGAATGGATATCTCATGATTATGAGCATAGCTTTGATGTGTTTGGTTGATTAATGATAGGTGAAGAAAGCTTGGAGAAAGGTTGAAGCAAGAAGGAATAGCTAGGAGTAAAGAGAAGACAAGGGAATAAATGAAAATGAACCAAGAAGCAAAAAGTTAGCCTCAAACTTTTGCACAAACTTTTGGGTGAAAAGTTAGCCCCAACGTTAGCCCCCTAACTTGGAGGCTAACGTTGGAACTTGAAAATCACTCCCTGGGTACCAAAAGTTTGCGCCAACGTTAGCCCCCTAACTTGGTGGCTAACGTTGGCACATGAAATTCACCCCTGGTCACCAAAGGTTTGCGCCAACGTTAGCCCCCTAACTTGGAGGCTAACGTTGGCATGAAGAAAACCTCCCTGGGCACCAAAAGTTTGCGCCAACGTTAGCCCCCTAACTTGGTGGCTAACGTTGGCACATGAAAATCACAAGGGGAGGAGCAAAAGTTTGCGCCAACGTTAGCCCCCTAACTTGGTGGCTAACGTTGGCGCCACAAGTGCACAAGGTAAAGCCAACGTTGGGGCCAAAGTTAGACCCCTAACTTTGGCACCAACGTGAGTATCAGCAAAGTGGTGTTAGCTGATATGAAAAGTTGAAGCAAAAGTTAGACCCCTAACTTTTGCTCAAACTTTTGGTCCAACTTTTGCAAAACTCCAACCCGGTTCAATTGGTTCGTTTTGGTTCCTCTTCAAACTCCAAGAGCAATTAACCAAGGCCTCTTTCAACCCAATTCCACCAAGAACAAAGGCCCAACTCAAGGCTTGAAGATCATTGGAAGAAAGTGTATAAATAGGATAGAATTCAAGTTCTTTGGGAGCTTTTCTTTTAGAGAGCTTTTCTTTTGGAATTTTCATAATAGTTTTCGGAGAGCTTTGGATATTGAGTGACCTTTAATTTCTTTGTCTTGGGGAAGGAGAATTCACTTCTCTTCCTCTCAGTTTTATTATTTTCAATTTCAATTACAATTGTCTTGGATTTTGGGTTGGAGAATTGAAGAAATTCTGTTTCAATCTCAACCTTGGATCTCACTGCTTTATTTACTGCTTGATTGAATTTCAATTTCTGTTAATTGTTCTTCATCTACTTTCTTTGCAATTTACAATTCCCTTGCAATTGTTCTTGTTGGATCTAGGAAGGCATTGAGATCTAGACTTGGTTTTCTAGTCTCTGGGTCTTGAGATCTGAATTCCCAATTTACATTTTGCTTCTTGCTTTTAATGTTCATTTACTTTACTGCTTCAAGATCCAATCTAACCCAAACCTTCTTCTACTTCTCTGCTTGATGCAAATTTACTTTTCCTTGTTTAATTTCTGCAAATCCAAGTCCCAATCCCCTTTACAATTCAAGTCATTTACATTTCTTGCACTTTAAGATTCCGCAATTTACATTTCTTGCACTCTATGTTTATGCTATTTAATTTCTTGTTCTTTAAGATTAAGCACTTTAATTTCCTGTTCTCTTTACTTCCATGCAATTTAATTTCTGCAAAGCATAAAACACTCAACCAAATCTTGATTCGCTTGACTAAATTAACCACTAAGCTAAAATTGCTCAATCCTTCAATCCTTGTGGGATCGACCTCACTCCCGTGAGTTTTTATTACTTGATACGACCCGGTACACTTGCCGGTTAGATTTGTGTGTTTTGGGAGAAATTTATTTTTCACCAAAATACTCATCAAGTTTTTGGCGCCGTTGCCGGGTATTGATTAGATTGACAATGATTAAGTGAGGTGGTGATCTAGATCAAGCACTTTTTCTTTAATTTTGATTAACCCACTAACTGTTTGATTTTTTGCTTAAACTAACTAACACTTCAATCTAGCAGTAGATTGAAGTGTCACTGGTTTTGTGCATTTCTCATGCTCTGCTTGTATGTCAGGTACAAGAAGAACCATACCCAATTTTCATGAACAAGACGAAAGAACTCTCAGGAAGTTAAGAAGAGCTGAAAGAGGGAAAAATATTGTTGGAGAAGAGGAATCAGACGAAGAATTCCAAGAGATGGAGGAACATTTAACCAATCCACCAGGTGGAGAAGACAACAACAATGACAACCCACCCCAGAGGAGAGTTTTGGCTTCCTATACCTTTGCAAATCCTAGACATTGTGGGAGCAGCATCTTGGCTCCAAATGTCAATGCTAACAATTTTGAACTCAAACCACAACTCATCACTTTGGTTCAGAACAATTGCTCTTTTGGTGGAGGACCACTTGAGGACCCACACCAACATTTATCCACTTTCTTGAGGATATGCAACACTGTCAAAACTAATGGAGTGCCCCCTGACAGTTACAAGCTGATGCTATTCCCATTTTCTCTCAGGGACAAGGCCACTCAATGGTTGGAATCTTTTTCAAGGGACAGCATCAACAACTGGGATGATTTGGTAACCAAGTTTCTTGCCAAGTTTTACCCACCTCAGAGGATTATAAGGTTGAAGGCTGAGGTACAAACATTTACACAAATGGAGGTCGAACCCATCTATGAGGCATGGGAGAGGTACAAGGCTCTGATCAGGAAATGTCCCCCTGCCATGTTTAATGAGTGGGAGAAGCTTCAAAACTTCTATGAAGGCTTAACACTGAAATCCCAGGAAGCTTTGGATCATTCAGCTGGAGGTTCCTTGCAACTCATGAAAACTGCAGAAGAGGCTCAAGAACTCATTGATATGGTGTCCAACAACCAATATTTCTTTGCTCATCAAAGAAGCTGCCAACCATCACAAAGGAGAGGAGTAATAGAGCTAGAAGGAGTGGATTCAATCCTGGCTCAAAACAAGATGATGCAGTAGCAAATTCAACAACAATTTGAGCAAATGGCCAAGAGGATTGATAGTCTCCAAATTGCAGCAGTTAACACTAGCCAACCATCAACCACATGGGGACAGAGTGAAGAAACTCAAGAAGAACAACAACAAGAGCAAGTACATTATATGCATAACCAAGGACCAAATGAAGTGTATGGTGATACATACAATCCATCCTGGAAGAACCACCCAAACCTCAGATGGGGAGATAACCATACCCAAAACCAACAACCATGGCAGAGGAACTCAAACCAACACAACCCAAGAAGCAACCAAAGCCACAACCAGCAGCAGACTAGCCAAAACCCCTACAGAAAACCTCAAAACAACTACCCCAACCTCAACCAATACCAATCTAATAACCAACCCACCAACCAAAATGCCTACCATCCACCACCCACATCTCATAACCCACCTCAAGTATCACCTGAAGCCCAAAGAATCACTCACTTGGAGGCCATGATAGACAAAATATTGAAACACCAGGAAATGGTAACCAAGAATCAGGAAGCCTCCCTGAAGAGCCTAGAGAGACAGATAGGGCAACTCTCCAAGCAAGTATCTGTTGAGAGACCTTCAAACTCACTGCCCAGTGACACAATTCCAAATCCCAAGGAGGAATGCAAGGCAATACAATTAAGGAGTGGGAGAACATTGATAAGCAACAATGACACTACAAAGAAGCAAGCAGAGAACATCAAAGAACCAACGGAGGATGAGAATCAAACAAAGGCAGATGAGGCTAAGGAGCAAGTTGTGATGCCAAACAAAGGCACTGAGAAACTTAAGGAGAAGGACAACCAGCCACATAGCTCAAAGGAAGTAGCTCAGGGACAGCAGCAAATAGGAAAGAGCATCACACCTCCACTGCCATATCCCCAGAGGTTTAACAAAGAGGTTAAAGACCAGCATTTTCACAAATTCCTTGAGATTTTTAAGAAGCTGGAAATCAATATCCCCTTGGCTGAAGCACTTGAGCAAATGCCTCTGTATGCCAAATTCTTGAAGGAGCTTGTCAACAAGAAAAGAAGCTGGGATGAGAAAGAAACCATAATGATTACTGAGGAATGCAGGGCCTTGATTCAAAAGGGGCTTCCTCCCAAGCTTGAGGACCCAGGGAGCTTCCTGTTGCCTTGCACCATTGGGGAATTGACCATCACTAAAGCAATGTGCGATCTCGGAGCAAGTATTAACTTAATACCATCCTCCTTGGTAAAAAAGCTGCATATAGAGGAGGTCAAACCAGTACAAATGTCTCTGGAGCTGGTAGATAGGTCAATGGTATACCCCAGGGGTGTAATTAAAAATCTTTTGGTTAAGGTGGACAGTTTTATATACCCTGCTGATTTTGTGGTTCTAGAATCAAACGATGATGGTGACTCTGTTATACTGGGAAGGCCATTCTTTGCCACTGCTAGAGCTATCATAGACGTAGAGGAAGGGGAATTAACTCTCAGGATGCATGACCAGAGTGTCACTCTGAAAGTATTACCAGAAGCACAATTTAGCAAGGAGAAGAAAGACTATATGAAAAATGACCAGGAAGGTCACAGCAACATCCCAATGCTAAAGATTGTGCAGGCTGATGAAGAAACCCAAGAGGGTATTAGAGTATTAGCCACTGAAAAGAGAGGCCCCCAAGGAAAGCCTACGGCCAGAAAAGAAAGATCAACAAAAGGAAAGATGAAACGCAGAAACAAAGCAAAAAGGGGTTGGAAGAATAGAAAGATTCCAACAGAGGGGCTTTCCAAAGGTGACAAAGTGCAACTGATATATCAACAGCTGGGGGAAAATCAACAAACCGAGGATTACTACACTGTCAGCAACATACTCTCATTAGAGCATGCTGAAATTGAACACCAGAGAACAAAGAAGAGGATCACGGTCAGAGGAGACAAATTGAAGCCCTACAAGCACCAACCACCATAAAAGAAAGCCTCAATGTCAAGCTAATGACAATAAAAGAGCGCTCCATGGGAGGCAACCCATGCTTTAAGATTCATGTCATTTTAAATTCAATAAGTTATGATCAATTGAGCATGAATTCTTTTCTCTTTTCATGAACATGTCCATTGACTGCATGCACTATTTTGAAACATATGCTAAGTTTGGTGTGCCTTCAAGCACACTAAACTAATGTCACAAATAATTCCATTTTGCATGTTTGGAGTATCTTGACAAAGCATATGGCCAAACACTAAGTTTGGTGTCCACATAGCTTCATGAAAAGTAGAAACTCATGCATCAATAATCATACAATTGTTGTTTTCCAAAATCTTATAAATGGAAAAATTCTTTTCCGGTAATGAAGGCATTAATTGTGATGTACCCTTTGACAAGAAACAAGTTTGGTGTTCATCAAATCTTGGTGCACCGATTTAGGGATACAATTGATCCTTCATGAAAGAAAAAAGGGGGAGAAAAAGAAAGTATGATGAAAATAATTCTTATGAACATTTAACATTTGAATCTCACTAATTGGAGGAAGATACTCATTTTCTTTATATATGACCAAACATTAAGTTTGGTGTCCTCAAAGGAGAGTGTCACGGTTCAAATGATATAAGAATTGATGGTTCACATAGTATTAATAAAAAGAACACTCTTGCTATGGTTGGATAAAACTAATGTATGTTGTCTTGTTGTGGTGACTAGGAAGTCAAAGAATCTTCAACGAAAAAGACAAGACAAAGGAAAGCATAGCATGTGGGCAAAATCCCATCACATGCCTCGAAAAAGAAATCTGCCACTCCTTGAGAATGATCACGGCAAAGGCAAGGGAAGGAGCAAACTTTGTCTTCATTCATCCTTACATGCATACCTTTGATCTCCATAAGTCTAATTGCATCCCAGCCCTTCATTGCTCATTTAAAAGCATACCACCTTCAAGCCATGCACATGACCGAATCACTCCAACCTTGGAAACTTCACTCCCTTCATCACTCCTCAACATAACAAGCTCTGTGCAACATTTCTCTTACTTTAAACTCCAAACATTTAAACTTCTCTTCATCATTTCTTGTCATAGCAAGTTCAGTCTCAATTTCTTTTTGCTCCAAACACACATCAAACTCTCCAACATTCTTCACACTCCTTCTAACCTCACAAGACTTGACCGACCAAGTGATCGTGGCCTCCTCCTCAAGAACCAAACGAAGAAAAGGGAAAGATCCCATGGTGGAGGAAGACACACATGAATATGACCAACGGAGATTCAAGTCTTGGTTTCATCAAATGCAAATTCAATGGATGAACGAGAAAAGAATCTATCCTGAAATTCCATTCTTGTTACCGGATGATGGATGTCAAGAAATGAAGGACAAAATTCGGAAGAGGAGGTGGGAGGAACTTGCATCACCAGCCATCCGAATCAATGCCAATATCATAAGAGAGTTCTATGCAAATGTCCCAAGGCTTGACATGCGTGAGCCCCCAACGTACAAGAGCTATGTGCGGGGGGTGGAGGTAGACTTTAGCCCGGATGCAATCAAGAAAGTCTTGAAACTAAAGTCAGTCCGCTTTAGTGAACCGGGATACCAACAAAGATTGAATGAGAATCAGGATTATGATGAGATTGTGAGAGACATTTGTATGGAGAACTCAGAGTGGGAAGGAGATGACAAGAACAGATATAAGTTCCTGAAGAGATGTAACCTCACCTCGGAAGCAAAAGGTTGGTATGAGTTGATGAAAAGATCAATTCTGGGCACAGTGAACACCTCAGAAGTTAACAGGGAGAGAGCCGTGATGCTGCATTGCATCATTGTGGGAGGAGAGATAAGAGTTCATGAAATCCTTGCAAAAGACATTCAAAAGCTGGCTGAGAAGAATTCGGCCGGATCTTGGTTGTACTATCCGAGTACCATTTGGAGGTTGTGTGCAAAGGCTAAAGTTCCAATGGAAGAAGATAATCCAATGTGGTTAAGCCAAGGCATGCCAATAACCATTGAACGAATGATGATGCCCCTTGAAGCACATCAAGGCCGAAGACCACATGGAAGAAGGGAAAGAGAAGAACCAATGGAAGAAGATGAGCCACACATAGAAGAAGAGCCGCAAGAGGAGGAGGAACAGCCACACTTTTTCCCACATGGCAATATGGATATGACTCAAATGCAAGAAGCAATAGGAAGATTGTCACAATAGTACATGAGAATTCAAGAAAGGCAAGAGGAATACCATTCACTGTACATGAAAAACCAACAAGCACAAGAAGAAAGGGAGCTAAGAATAATGAACAAACAAAGTGAATTCGAGTCAAGATTCCTTGTGATGCAAGAAGAACATGCTTTTCAATCTCATGAATCTTTTGGGAAGTTGGAACAAATGCAAGCTGAAAATTTGAGGGCTCTCAAAGAGTTCACAACACTCTAAGATGCCAGGTATGAAGTACAAGCCGATTACAACATCAATAGCCAAATCAAACTGAACTATATTGGAGAACATTTGCACAACATGGATCCGGCATTCCCAACTTTTGATGAATTCTTCAAAAAGAGAAGTGAGGTAGAAGTAAGCAGGGCCATGGGGCTTGAAGATAGAGTGGAGGAGGCTATGAATAAGGCTGGCTTCTGGCGGGGTCAACAGACAACAGACATGAACACTGGGAACACCAGCAACCAGGTGTATGAAAGAAGAAAGAAAAAGCCTGACAAATGAAAGGTGGACTTGCTCCTTGTTCATCACTACAAAGAAAAAGCATGCATTGTGTCTGTTTTAAGTTGTCTTTGCATCTTTAAGTAGTTATTATAATTAATAGTCTTTGCATCATGTTTGTTTCTCTTAAAATAGGTAAGCTAATCTATGTGTGTGCTTGTGTGTTTACTTTCACTTAGCAAAAAGCATGCTTTGTCCCCTGCATTTTTCAATTCAATAAAAGAAATGTTTGAATGTAAAGTAAGAGGGTCTCTGTTAGATAGAAGTAGAATAAAAGTAAGTGGTGGTATGTGTGTGATTGTATAATAGCTCACTTTTAGTGAATAAAGAGCCAGGATATTGCCTCCTAAGTAGAGAGTAGCCTACTGTCTATGAATCTCAATTAAATCCCTTGGTTAGAAAGAAAAACAAAAAGGAGGAAAGAAAAGAGATCAGAACAAAAGGAAACAAAAAGAAACAAAGCTGGACACCAATAGCTTGAACTTTAAAATATATGCCTGTGATGTCTTTGTACTAGGATCTGCTTGGATTAGTAAGCTCTTAGGAGTGCATCAACACTCGGTGACTTGGGTTAACTAATCCGGGATCATCAGCTGAAAGTCCACTATCAAGAGCAACCTAACTACAAGGCATTTAGTAACCCAAAGAGGTGCTGGGCATCAATGTTTTAAGAAGGAATGTGAGCCAAGTGTCTATGGTGAATAATGTGTCAAGTTTAAAGAAAAGAAAATGAACTTGCTACACATGACACTCAAATAAAGCTTATGAACAAAGTAATAGCCAAGGATAAAGGAATAATGAGAGGTCATCGCAGTATGTTACTTGAAGCTTGAAGGAGACTTTCTAGGCCTAGGAGTCAATAAGAAGTGAGTATTTGCATATTTACACAAAATCCCATGAACTATCAATAATACTCTGCTAGCATGAACATCCTCTTCCATCTCATTCTTTCTTCTCAATAAATCTTTTCTTGCTTGGGGACAAGCAAGCTTTAAGTTTGGTGTTGTGATGACAAGTCATCCTAGCCTATTTTAACTAGTCTTTTCCTTTTGTTTTCATTAGAATTATGCACTTTCTTGAACCATAAGCAAGCTGATTGAGTAGATTTTCATGTTTCCCTTGATTGAATCAACCATGTATGAATTCATGCCATTTCATGAGGTTTTATGCTATAATTGTTGCATATTATGATAGAATGGATATCTCATGATTATGAGCATAGCTTTGATGTGTTTGGTTGATTAATGATAGGTGAAGAAAGCTTGGAGAAAGGTTGAAGCAAGAAGGAATAGCTAGGAGTAAAGAGAAGACAAGGGAATAAATGAAAATGAACCAAGAAGCAAAAAGTTGGACCTAAAGTTAGCCTCAAACTTTTGCACAAACTTTTGGGTGAAAAGTTAGCCCCAACGTTAGCCCCCTAACTTGGAGGCTAACGTTGGAACTTGAAAATCACTCCCTGGGTACCAAAAGTTTGCGCCAACGTTAGCCCCCTAACTTGGTGGCTAACGTTGGCACATGAAATTCACCCCTGGTCACCAAAAGTTTGCGCCAACGTTAGCCCCCTAACTTTGAGGCTAACGTTGGCATGAAGAAAACCTCCCTGGGCACCAAAAGTTTGCGCCAACGTTAGCCCCCTAACTTGGTGGCTAACGTTGGCACATGAAAATCACAAGGGGAGGAGCAAAAGTTTGCGCCAACGTTAGCCCCCTAACTTGGTGGCTAACGTTGGCGCCACAAGTGCACAAGGTAAAGCCAACGTTGGGGCCAAAGTTAGACCCCTAACTTTGGCACCAATGTGAGTATCAGCAAAGTGGTGTTAGCTGATATGAAAAGTTGGAGCAAAAGTTAGACCCCTAACTTTTGCTCAAACTTTTGGTCCAACTTTTGCAAAACTCCAACCCGGTTCAATTGGTTCGTTTTGGTTCCTCTTCAAACTCCAAGAGCAATTAACCAAGGCCTCTTTCAACCCAATTCCACCAAGAACAAAGGCCCAACTCAAGGCTTGAAGATCATTGGAAGAAAGTGTATAAATAGGATAGAATTCAAGTTCTTTGGGAGCTTTTCTTTTAGAGAGCTTTTCTTTTGGAATTTTCATAATAGTTTTCGGAGAGCTTTGGATATTGAGTGACATTTAATTTCTTTGTCTTGGGGAAGGAGAATTCACTTCTCTTCCTCTCAGTTTTATTATTTTCAATTTCAATTACAATTGTCTTGGATTTTGGGTTGGAGAATTGAAGAAATTCTGTTTCAATCTCAACCTTGGATCTCACTGCTTTATTTACTGCTTGATTGAATTTCAATTTCTGTTAATTGTTCTTCATCTACTTTCTTTGCAATTTACAATTCCCTTGCAATTGTTCTTGTTGGATCTAGGAAGGCATTGAGATCTAGACTTGGTTTTCTAGTCTCTGGGTCCTGAGATCTGAATTCCCAATTTACATTTTGCTTCTTGCTTTTAATGTTCATTTACTTTACTGCTTCAAGATCCAATCTAACCCAAACCTTCTTCTACTTCTCTGCTTGATGCAAATTTACTTTTCCTTGTTTAATTTCTGCAAATCCAAGTCCCAATCCCCTTTACAATTCAAGTCATTTACATTTCTTGCACTTTAAGATTCCGCAATTTACATTTCTTGCACTCTAAGTTTATGCTATTTAATTTCTTGTTCTTTAAGATTAAGCACTTTAATTCCCTGTTCTCTTTACTTCCATGCAATTTAATTTCTGCAAAGCACAAAACACTCAACCAAATCTTGATTCGCTTGACTAAATTAACCACTAAGCTAAAATTGCTCAATCCTTCAATCCTTGTGGGATCGACCTCACTCCCGTGAGTTTTTATTACTTGATACGACCCGGTACACTTGCCGGTTAGATTTGTGTGTTTTGGGAGAAATTTATTTTTCACCAAAATAGTCATCAGAGACGTCACAACCACAATAACAATGTAGCTCACCAACATTCCACACAGAGATCATATCAACACCACCCTAACAACACCTCTCCACATTCATACCAAAACCAAAATGACCCAACTCACCCATCCACTCTCAACTCACCATCATCTGAAGATAGACTCTCCAAAATTGAGACTCTGCTTGAGGGCATATGCAAAGAGATTCAAGACAGTAAGGCATTCCGAGAAGAAGTACAGTCCAATATGCAGAATCAAGATGCTGCCATCAAGAAACTTGAGACACAAATTGGATACCTATTCAAGAGAATTCCAGCCACAACCCTTGCAGCGATACAGACTCAAACCAAAGGGAGGAGTGTCAGGCTATAACCCTCAGAAGTGGAAAAAAATTGAATGAGACTCCCAAGCAACCCAAGAGAAAGAATCAGTTGGAAAGAAGGAGGAACAAGATGAAGTTCAAATCCCCACCTCCAACTCACGTCAAAAGGAAGGAGAGCTGAAGCCATATGTTTCGAAAGTACCATATCCTCAACAACTGAAGAAGAAGGGGGATGACAGCCAGTTCTCCAGATTTTTAGAAATCTTCAAAAAATTATAGATTAACATACCCTTTGCTGAAGCAATAGAGCAAATGCCGCTCTATGCCAAGTTCTTGAAGGAATTAATGACAAAGAAGAGAAGTTGGAAGAGCAACGAGACTGTGATACTAACCGAAGAATGTAGTGCTATCATTCAGCATAAACTACCTCAGAAATTGAAGGATCCTGGGAGCTTCCAGATCCCTTGTATTATAGGGGAGATCGTAGTGGAGAAAGCTCTATGTGACTTAGGAGCCAGTATAAATCTAATGTCAGTAGCTATGATGAGGAAAATAAAGATCGAGGAGGCTAGGCCAACAAAAATGGCCCTACAACTGGCAGACCGATCGTTCAAGTTCCCTCATGGTGTAGTGGAAGATTTGTTGGTGAAGGTGGGGGATTTTATTTTCCCAGCAGACTTTGTGGTGTTGGACATGCAGGAGGAAGCCAAGGCCTCCATCATCCTGGGAAGTCCGTTCTTAGCTACTGCTGGAGCTGTCATTGATGTCCAAAAAGGTGATCTCACCTTGAGATTACACAATGAAAAGATGACATTCAATGTGTTCAAGGCCATGAGTTACCCACCAAAATAATGGGGAGAATGTATGAGGTTAGACTCACTGGAAGATACAATGCAGGATAGTTTTGAAGAAGAAGAACCTGAAGGGTTAATAGAGGAGGGATCGACGTCTAGTGAAGAGGTTGCAAAAGCAGAGATTCATATACGAGGTGCACCAAATGAAGAGAATGAAAAGTTAGAAGCACCTAAACTTGCACACAAAGCACTGCCACCCACTCTCAAATATGCATACTTAGGAGAGAATGAAAGCTACCTAGTGATCATAAACTCATCCCTCAGCCAAGATCAAGAGGATGAATTACTCCAAGTGTTGCGGAAGCATAAGGATGCCATTGGATGGACCCTCGTTGACTTGAAAGGAATCAGTTCGGCTATATGCATGCATAAGATACTGTTGGAAGATGATGCCAAACCATCCATTCAATTCCAAAGGAGGCTTAACCCAATCATGAAGGAAGTGGTGCAGAAAGAAGTTATGAAGTTATGGCAGGGAGGGGTAATCTACCTGATCTCAGACAGCCCCTGGGTCAGCCCCGTGCATGACGTGCCCAAAAAGGGAGGGATTAATGTAGTCCACAATGAGAAGAACAAACTAATTCCTACAAGGACCATCACAGGATGGCGGATGTGCATAGACTACCGGAAACTCAATGAGGCTACACGAAAGGATCATTTCCCCCTCCCATTCATGGATCAGATGTTGGAAAGACTTGCAGGACAAGCATATTATTATTTTCTCGACGGTTATTCAGGATATAACCAAATAGTGGTTGATCCCAGAGACCAAGAGAAAACCTCATTCACTTGCCCATATGGAGTGTTTGCCTACAGGCGCATGCCATTTGGGCTATGTAATGCACCAGCAACTTTCCAACACTGCATGCTTTCTATCTTCTCAGATATGATAGAGAAATTCATTGAAGTTTTTATGGATGATTTCTCGGTATTCGGAGATTCCTTTCCTAGCTGCCTGAATCACCTAGCCTTGGTTTTGAAAAGGTGCTAAGAGACCAATCTGGTCTTGAACTGGGAGAAATGTCACTTTATGGTGACAGGAGGAATAGTCCTTGGCCATAAGGTTTCTAACCAAGGCATTGAGGTGGACAGAGCTAAAGTGGAACTTATTGAAAAACTTCCTCCACCTAGTGATGTCAAGGCAATTAGAAGCTTTTTAGGGCATGCTGGCTTTTACAGAAGATTTATTAAAGATTTTTCAAAGATAGCCAAGCCCTTGAGCAATCTCCTTGTATCTGATACACCATTTATCTTCGATGAAACATGCATGCAAGCATTCGAGAATTTGAAAAAAAGATTGTCCTCTGCCCCTATCATTTTCTCACCTGATTGGAACTTACCCTTTGAATTGATGTGTGATGCATCTGACTTTGCAGTTGGGGCCGTGTTAGGGCAGAGGAAAGATAACTTATTCCATGTGATATACTATGCTAGCAAAGTACTCAATGAAACTCAAAGAAATTATACCACTACTGAAAAGGAGTTGCTAGCAATAGTTTTTGCATTTGACAAGTTTAGATCATACCTCATTGGTGCTAAAGTGATTGTTTTCACAGATCACACAGCACTTAAATATTTGTTTACCAAGAAAGAATCAAAACCAAGACTAATAAGATAGATTTTATTGTTACAGGAATTCAATATTGAAATCAGAGACAAGAAGGGAGTAGAGAACAAAGTAGCGGATCACCTATCCAGAATCCCTCATGATGAAGGTAGAACACATGATACTAGTGTAAATGAACTCTTCCCTGATGAGCAGTTGATGACAGTTCACAAAACACCATGGTTCGTAGACATTGCCAATTTCAAGGCAACTGGGGCCTTACCTCCAGAGATCAATAAACATCAAAAAAGGAAGCTCATAAATGATGCAAAATATTTTGTCTGGGATGAGCCATATCTCTTCAAGAAATGTTCAAATGGAATCCTGAGAAGATGTGTTTCAGAAGAAGAGGGACGGGAAGTCCTGTGGAATTGCCACGGCTCATGCTATGGAGGCCATTTTGGAGGGGACAGAACTGCAGCAAAGGTGTTACAAAGCGGATTCTTTTGGCCCACCCTTTTTAAGGATGCTAAAGAACTAGTAAAGAGCTGCAATGAGTGCCAAAGATCTGGGAACTTGCCCAAAGGAAATGAGATGCCACAAAATTTCATCTTGGAACTGGAACTGTTTGATGTGTGGGGAATCGATTTCATGGGACCATTCCCAACCTCATATTCAAACAAGTACATCTTGGTAGCAGTGGATTACGTTTCCAAGTGGGTAGAGGCTATTGCAACTCCAACGAATGATAACAAGGTGGTCATAAACTTCCTCAGGAAGAATATCTTTAGCCGATTTGGAGTCCCACGAGCACTCATCAGTGATGGAGGGAGCCATTTTTGTAACAGACTACTAGAAGCTCTTCTCCTACGATACGGGGTAAAACATAAGGTGGCCACTCCTTACCATCCCCAAACAAGTGGGCAAACTGGGATATCCAACAGAGAGCTAAAAAGGATTCTGGAAAAGACTGTGGGTGCATCAAGAAAGGATTGGTCGAAGAAGCTGGATGATGCTCTTTGGGCATACAGAACAGCATTCAAAACTCCACTTGGAATGTCCCCATATCAACTAGTGTATGGGAAAGCTTGTCATTTACCACTGGAGCTGGAACACAAAGCTCTCTAGGCTCTCAAGATACTAAATCTTGACAGCGTTGCTGTTGGTGCAAAGAGGATCTTACAGCTGCAAGAGATGGAGGAATTTAGATCTCAAGCCTATAAAAATGCCAAGTTTTATAAAGAAAAGGCGAAGAGAAGACATGACCTGCATCTGACACCAAGGAGTTTCGAAAAGGGTCAGCAAGTACTCCTTTACAACTCCAAATTGAGACTGTTCCCTGGCAAACTCAAATCAAGGTGGTCAGTACCCTTTCTTGTCACAAAAGTCTCGCCATATGGGCACATAGAAATCATGGATAAAAGTTCGGAAAGGACTTTCACTGTGAACGGACAAAGACTCAAACACTATATGGGCAACATGGGGGAAAACCCCAAAGTGAAGTATTATCTCAAGTAATGAAGGAATCGTCGAGCTAGCGACGCTAAAAGAGCGCTTTGTTGGGAAGCAACCCAACCTGAGGTAGTTTCTTTTTCATTGTCATTTCAATAAAAATCACAAGTTGTTTCCCCTGCATTGCGAGGAGCTAAGTTTGGTGTTCCTGACGTTAGGATTTTTGCCAGTAAAGAATTTCATAAAAACAGTCGCGTTGTAGATATAGTCCCTAAACCAACAAAAATCCCTTCGTACAAACGTTTTGGTTGTCACAAGTAACAAACCCCTTTGAAATTGATAACCGAGTATTCAAACCTCGGATTGTCCTCTCAAGGAATTGCAGGGAGGTGTATTTATTATTGGTTATGAGTTTTCTGGGGAATGTTGAGTTTGGGCAATGAACACAGGTATATTTAAATGACAAGTAAAATAAATTAACAATAATAAAATCTCTTGGCAAGGTATGAAGAACTGGAAGTCCTATCTTGGTTATCCTTATCAATTGTAATGAGAATTGGATTTTTCTCCCACTTTGTTAACCTCTAACTATGAAGGTAAGTTAAGTGGACGAATTAATTCGAATCCTCAAGTCCCAGTCTTTCCTTGGAAAAAGTTAGAGTTATTGGATCTCGAAGTAATTCTTGAAGAATTCCAATTTTCAATCAACAATGAGTTTGATAACTCAAGAGTTACCAATGACTCAACCAAAGCCAAAAGGAAAAAATCCAAATTATTTATATAAATAAAAGAAAGCAGTCATAAGTTTGAAATACCTCAAAATATATTAAATAGAAAATCAATCTAAATATAGAGAGTCATAAACAAAAAAATGAGAAAAGAAATAAAAGAACATTGAACCTGGGATTTAGAGTCACTCCTAAAACTAAGAGAAGTCCTAAATCCTAATCCTAAGAGAGAGGAGAGAACCTCTCTCTCTAAAAACTACATCTACTCCTAAAATTGTGAATATGAAAGCCTGTTGATGAATGGATGCATTCTCTCACTTTATAGCCTCTAATCTGTGTTTTCTGGGCCCAAACTAGGTCAAAAATAGCCCAGAAATCTCCCCCAGCGTATTCTGGTATGTTCAGGTCACGGGCAAGTGACGCGCAGGCGTCGCCCACGCGGCCGCGCAGATTGAAGTTCGCAGATGCGACGCGTCCGTGTGGATCACACGTTCGGTCGCCCAGCGTCAGGTCAACTATGGCATATTATATATCAAATCGAATCCCCGGACGTTAGCTTTCTAACGCAACTGAAACCGTATCGTTTGGACCTCTGTAGCTCAAGTTATGGCCGTTTTAGTGTGAGAGGGTCTGGCTGACAGCTTTGCAGTTCCTTCAACTTCTTGTATTCCTTCCACTTTTACATGCTTCCTTTCCATCCTCTGAGCCATTCCTGCCCTGTAATCTCTGAAATCACTTAACACACATATCAAGGCATATAATGATAATAAGAGAGGATTAAACATAGGGAACTTAAGGCCAAAGAAGCGTGTTTTCAATCAAAGCACATAATTAGGAAGGCAAATGTAAAACCATGCAAATAGTATGAATAAGTGGGTAAAGAGTTGATAAAATCCACTCAATTAAGCACAAGATAAACCATAAAATAGTGGTTTATCAACCTCCCCACACTTAAACAATAGCATGTCCTCATGCTAAGCTCAAGAGAAACTATAAAGATGAAGAGGAATGGTAGGATGTATGAAATGCAACCTATCTATATGAATGCAACTACATGCAAAAATGTTTCTACCTACTTGGTTAAAAGTAAACAAATCTTTTAAGAACAAATATGAACTGGATTTCGCTAATTCAAATCCTAAAAATGAAGTACAAATAGACTTGCAAGAAGAAAATAGCTCATGAAAGCAGGGAACAAGGAATTGAGCATCGAACCCTCACTAGTAGTGTATACACTCTAATCACTCAAGTGTTTAAGGTTCGATTCTCTCAATTCTCTACTATCCTTGCTTTCTAAGGCTTGCTCTTCATCTAACAATCAACAAAAATTTAATGCACAAATATACATATCAAGAGGTCTTTTAAGGGTTGTAATGGGGTTAGGGTCAAGGTAGGATTGCATTTGGCCAAGTGGACTAAAATCTGAATCCTTAATTAACTTAAACTTTCCACCTAGCTTTAGACAATCCATGTAATCATAATATCACATCTAATTGTCCATTAACCATGTTTTCCACATCTTCATGCATTCTAATTTCAAGTACAGTACATATGCATTGCTTTTACCATTTACTTTGGGGCATTTTGTCCCCTTTTACTTATTTGCTTTTTTTCTCTTCTTTTTCTCTTTTTCTTTTTCTTTTCTCTTTTTTCTTTTCTTTTTTTTTATTATATATTTTTTATTTCTTTTATTTTTTATTTTTTATTTCTCTGCTTCTTGTTACCTGAAATCGATCAAACAAAGTACATCAAAGTCTTGCTCTTAATCATGAGATCATGCATCATCTATTTTATCATTCAATTCATGCATAATTCTCATGAAATCATTCAAAATTCACAATGTTTGCTTGAATCATGGTATGAATGCATTTTCAACCAAATACTTGCTTATTTCCTAAGAAAATGCATGAAACCAACCTAAAGCATACAAAAAATGGCTAGTAAAACTAGCCAAGATGCCCTGGCATCACAATACCAAACTTAAATTTTGCTTGTCCCCAAGCAAGAAAAGAACTATGCACAAAGAATTCTCTTAATTGGAATGCATTGAAGAATTGCTTATGATGCCTTAGTGGGTGAAGTGAATAAGTGCCAGTGGGGTTAACTCTAATTTGTATGCTTATGCAAGGATTCTAGTGCTCATTAGTCCTTACATTTTGGAGGTCTTAGATCTTAGGACTTTCATTCAAATGATATTATGGAATCCGCTTTATAGATTGTCACCTTTGAAGCAGCACTTTTTTTCTAGCATTTTTCTTTTCTTTTTGTATCTTGGCCTCGACTCTCGGTATCATGTCTCAAAGCGGCTTTTTAAGATAAGCTTTCAATCAATACTCCCAAACCAGTTGGTCCAAGGTATTAGGTGTTGAAGCACCCCTTAGGATATACTTGCTCAAGCCTCTCTCTTTGACACAAATCCATCACAAGCATTTAACTAGGACAATAACTCTTTGAGTTCTTGTTTCTTTCTCTTTCTTCCTAGTAATTAATGCTCAGAGCCTTGGGCTTGTTCTTTGTTTTTCTTTTTCTTTTGTTTTCTTTTGTTGCTGCTTCTTGGATCAATAGATGTTTGAGAAATTCCATAATACTTCTCTAAATTTTATTTCCTGTCTATGAGCTCCATGCAAGTTTTCACAATCATGCAACCTCAATACACCATCATACAATCAGAACCTCCACTCCTCTTAATCTTTTGCTTGCCCCAAGATTTATAAAATTCTTCAACATTTTCCTTTCAAAAGAATGATTTCCTTGTTGCATTCTTAGAGATATTGGGTGCAAGTAAAATTCAAGATGATAATCATGATATCATAGCAACATATTACAAATCAAATATCAAATTATGCTTATTCACAAGGAGTAATCACACATGCATAAATAGAAGACAATCATGCAATTTAAAGTGCTGGAAATAAGTAAGAGGAAAAAGGAACTTTACCACCTTGTAGTTCATCTTCATTGTTGTTGTCCTTTTCCTCCTATTCTTCCCTTTCCCACACCAAACTTAGAATGATTGCTTATCCTCAAGCAACAAGTAAAACAGTGGTGATGGGGTTTATGATGGTCATGAATGTTTTAGAATAAAGTGTGAGTATGCATGTGTTTCAGCAAGCAAGATTAAGGATCACAATAAAGGCACAAGAACTAAAACCAGCAACATTGTGATGGCATTAATAAGTGGTGTTGGCATGGTACTTTGCATGAAAGTTAAGTGGCAACACCAAACTTAGTGTGACACTGTCATTTTAGAATGATGCAAATACCTAGTGAAGATTGAAAATCATTTTGTTGCATGGCAACACCAAAATTAGAATGCAATCATATGTCAAATTATTGAAAGTAAACTAAGCAAGGAAAGAAAATGTTACCTACGGTTGAGTTGCCTCCCAACAAGCGCTCTTTTAATGTCATTAGCTTGACATGTTGTTCATGAATTTCTTCCTCTTCTTCCAGTTTGTTAAGAGGAATGACCTCGAGAGGAAAGAGGAGCCAGTTAATGCCCCTTGTTTTGAGTGCCTCTCTCCAGCAAGCCTTCTTTTGTTGTTAGCTTGAGTAAACTTGCTTGTTGGGGTAGGGGTGGGATGGCTTTTGGTTGACCTTTTCTTCTCCATGGATATTGTCCTTCTTTTCTTGGTCACTATCCTCTTTTTAGTGCTCATGTTAATTCCCTTCACCACCTTGATTTCAGGACTTGGGTGTTGTATGATGGTTGGAGCATCCTCTTCATCAAGTGCTTCTTGAATTGGTGGTTCAATGAACTCACCCTTTATGCAATTTTCTATGTTATTGGAGTAGTGTGGACTCCCTTGATTGACTTCCTCCCTTTCTTCTGCATGATGTTACATTGAGCCTTTTGGGAGTGAGTTTGCATGTTCCTTTGTCACCCTTAGTAGCCTCTCTGGGTGTGGAGCTTTGGGCTTATATACTCTCACAGCCTCCTCCTTCTTCATATGAATCTCACTTGGTCTGGATGCCTCCCTTTTTTGTTCTTCTGATTCCTCCCTTGTTCTTGATCTTTGAATGAACTCCTCTATTTCTAGAGAGAGTGAAGTGGTCTCTCTTTGTAATCTCAGCTCTTTAATGAATTGTTCTTCAGAATAGAGTTGTGCATTCTGTCTCAATTTTTCTCCATGGTCTCTTTTTGCTATTTTCTCCTCTTTGTTTGTCTTTATCATTTCTTCAAGGAGGAGTTCTATCCTAGCGAGTCTCTCTTCTTCTCTACTTTTTTTGAGTTCTTCAATGATGAGTTCCATCCTAGCAAGTCTATCTAAAGGAGGTTGGGTAGGTTGTAATGGTTGGTCAAGGTTGGCTTGTGAATGGAATTGGTTGTTTTATGGTTGTGTGTTCTGAAAGTGGTATGACTCTTGTGGGTAATAGATTGAGTTTTGTGGATGGTGAAATGAATTGTATGGATTTGGGACAGCATTTTGTGCTGAGGTATACTCAAGTGATGAAGAATTTACGCATGTAAAACTTGGAGGTGAGGTTGGATAATTGAGAGGTGATGGCTCTTGATGAATGGGGTATGAATGAGTGAAATATCTTTGATTTTGATCTTCCCAGCCACAAATTGAGTAGTGATCAATTTCACCAAAATATGGACCATTTTGTGGCTCTGGAAAGTACCCCATTTCATTTTCTTGATACTTCCACCCACTATGAGCATAGTAAAGTGAATCATTCTGTGGTGGTGGAGAGTTTTCCATGAAATTTGATTGACTAAAATATGATGGATACTCCTTCCTTTCCTGTAAAAAGCTCTGTCTCAAACAATAATCACCAAAAGAAATTAGAATCTCCATTGTAATAAATGAGGGATTCTTAGTGAGGCAATATTACAAATAGTTAGTTAGCAAAAGAAAATAAAGAAACAAAAGAAAACAAAGACAAAAGAAAAGTGTCTAATCTAGTAAATAAATCAACTGGTAGTTTGTTAATTACAATTAATCCCCGGCAACGCGCGCCATAAACTTGATGCACGGAAACTTGTCTCTTAACAAATTTCCCTCGGCAAGTATACCGAATTATCGTCAAGTAATAACTCACAAAAGAGTGAGGTCGAATCCCACAGAGATTAATGGATTAAGCAATCAATAGTTGATTTATTATCCTAGTTAGATGAATCATATTGGAGTGATAAGTAATCAAGGAAATGTAAATGGCATAAAAGTAAAGAAAGCAACAAAATGCAGAAAAGTAAAATGGCAAGAAAAGTAAATGTAAGAACTAAAAATAAAATGAACATTGGGATCAAGAGATATTGCAATCCTCCGGATCAAGTTCATTCTCATCTCTTCCTCAATCAATGCATTCATTGATCTCCTTGGCAATCTTAAGTGATTGGGTCCCAATTATTTGGCAATCTAATCTCTCTAAGCTTGAACAATTTCCCAATTCCTTGATTTAATTTCTCATGGGAAGAGATGAAGTATGGTCACTGATTATACCACACACAGTCATAGATCAAAGTATTGGTAGGATTAAATGTCACAATATCCATCCAACCCCCAACCTAATCCAATGTGAGAGAGCATTTCTAGCATGATTTCCTCATTCCACTTCCAAGGTTCAGAGGAAATCCAAGTATGAGCAATTTCTCTTCCGAGACAATTACCCAATTGGATGAAGATCGAAAGCTCTCTAGTAAAATCAAGAGAAAAGAAAGAAGAAGAAGAATAAGAACTACAATTGATCCATTAAATCACAATAGAGCTCTCTAACCCAATGAAAAGAGTTAGTTGATCATTGCTCTACCAAAATAGAAATGAAATAAAGTGCAGAAAAATAAAGATGAAGTTTAAAACTGAAATTGAAACTTCAAAATTCATAAATGAAAAGTACAAAGAAAAGAAAGAGAAGGAAAAGTGTGTGAGGGGAGGGATTCCGAAGACCTCTCTTCAATCCCCCCATTCCAGAATGTCTTGAATGTAAAAACTAAGGCCTTTATATAGGCTCTCCTAAATTACAAAATGAAATGAAATTAAAAGCAAATTACAATTAAATGAAAATTTCTATTCTAGATGCTTCTTGTGGCCTTGATTGGTTAACACTTCTGGGCTTGCTTCCTTGAGGTTGGGTGGTCCTTGTAAGTGAATCAAGTTGAGGTCCAGGTGCTAATGTCAGTGCTAACGTTAGCCACACTAACGCTACAACTGTGGCATTAGTGCTGAAGTTAGTGTGGCTAACGTCACACTTGCTACCCAGTTGGTGTTTTTGGGGCTTAAATGATGCCTCTGGTTTGTACTCTAATTTCATGCCCACTATATAGTATTATATACTGTTTGAAAGCTCTGAATGTCAGATTTCTAATGCAACTTGAATCATCTCAGTTGGACCTCTGTAACTCAAGTTATACTCCTTTGAGGTGGACAAGGTCGCTGGCATAGTCGCTAGCGTTACTGGAAAAAGTGAGTCACAATAACGCTAGCGATCAGGGGCTTAATATTGCCAGGTTCTGGAGCTCACACTTAATGTCCACCCCATACTATTATATATTTTTGGAAAGCCCTGGATGTCTACTTTCCAACGCTATTGAAAGCGCATCATTTGCAGCTCTACAGCTTGAGTTACACTTCTTGGAAGGTGAAGAGATCAGCTGGCCTTACTACAGGTTGATACCATGTTCATCTTTGCACTTTCGGGGCAGGTTTTCTCCCTTAAATTCAGTGTCCACCATATAGTGTAATATATGCTTGGAAAGATCTAGAATCCTACTTTCTAATGCCATTAGAATCACCTCATTTGGAGCTTTGTAGCTCAAGTTATTTTTCTTTGAAGAAGGCATGGTCAGGCTGCCAGGTGAGACTTTTGCCTATGTTAATGTTCACGTTAGTGTAACTAACGTGGCCATTAACGTGGGTCTTCCTTTGCTTCGCAAACGTTAGTGGCACTCACTTTTTCCACTAACGTTGGCGCTTCCCTTTCCTTCCACGTTAGTTCCCACGTTAATGTAACTAATGTGGAAGCTAACGTGGGTCTTCTTTTGCTTCGCTAGCGTTATTGGCACTCACTTTTGCCAATAACAGTGCTCCTTCTTCAAATTTAATGCCATTAACTTTCTCACTAACGTTGGGGCTTCTCTTTTCTTCTACGTTAGTGCCCACGTTAGTGGAGCTAACAGGATCGCTAACGTGGGACTTCTTGCCCTTCGCTAACATTAGTAGTGTTAACGTTCTCACTAACTTTCCAAGCTTTCCTTTCTTCCGCTTTAATGGCCACGTTAGTGGCACTAACGTAGCCACTAACGTGGCTCTTCTTTGCTTCTTGTTACCTGAAATCAATCAAACAAAGTACATCAAAGTCTTGCTCTTAATCATGAGAACATGCATCATCCATTTTATCATTCAATTCATACATAATTCTCATAAAATCATTCAAAATTCACAATGTTTGCTTGAATCATGGTATGAATGCATTTTCAACCAAATACTTGCTTATTTCCTAAGAAACTGCATGAAACCAACCTAAAGCATACAAAAAATGGCTAGTAAAACTAGCCAAGATGCCTTGGCATCACATTGCCCGA
Source organism: Arachis hypogaea (assembly GCF_003086295.3). Classification (NCBI taxonomy): domain Eukaryota; kingdom Viridiplantae; phylum Streptophyta; class Magnoliopsida; order Fabales; family Fabaceae; genus Arachis; species Arachis hypogaea. The sequence goes on from NC_092054.1 coordinate 91,447,741, forward strand.
GATTTGATGGCCCAAACCGGCGTTCAAAGTCAGCTTAAAATTTCTAGCGTAAAATGCCCAAACTGGCACCAGAATTGGAGTTAAACGCCCAAACTGGCACCAAAGCTGGTGTTTAACTCCAAGAAAAGCTTATGCACGTGAAAGCTTTGATGCTCAGCCCAAGCACACAAGTGGGCCCCAGAAGTGGATTTCTACATCATTTACTTATTTCTGTAAACCCTAGGCCACTAGTTCATTATAAATAGGACCTTTTACTATTGTATTTTCATCTTCAGATCATTTTTGAGACTATCTTTGTATCACTTTTGATCTCTTGATCACGTTTAGAGGGCTGGCCATTCTGCCATGCCTGGACCTTCATCACTTATGTATTTTCAACGGTGTAGTTTCTACACCCCATAGATTAAGGTGTGGAGCTCTGTTGTTCCTCATGAACTAATGCAAGGTACTATTGTTTTTCTATTAAATTCAAGCTTATTCTTATTCTAAGATATTCACTCGCACTTCAACCTGATGAATGTGATGATCCGTGACACTCATCATCATTCTCACCTATGAACACGTGCCTGACAACCACTTCCGTTCTATCTGCAATAGCTTGAGTGTGTATCTCTTAGCCTCTTAGTTCACGACGCATGGTTGCCTCTCCTGACAATAGAGCATTCCATTCCGTGAAATCAGAGTCTTCGTGGTATAAGCTAGAATCAATAGACATCGTTCCTGAGGTCTGGAAAGTCTAAACCTTGTCTGTGGTATTTCGAGTAGGATCTGGGAAGGGACGACTGTGAAGGAGCTTCAAACCTACGAATGTGGGGTGCAAGTGACAGTGCACAAAAGGACAATGGTTCTATTCCGATGCTAGTGGGAACCGACAGATGATTAGCCCTGCGGTGAAAGCGCAGATGGATTTATTTTCATCCGAGAGGATCATACAGCTTGCCATGGAAGGAGGTAACGCATGGTTGGAAGAAGGCGGTAGGAAAGCAGAGGTCCAGAAGCAACAAAGCACCTCCATACGCTTATCTGAAATCCCACCAATGAATTACATAAGTATTTCTATCTTATTTTCTGTTTTAATTATATTTTAATTATCAAAATCTCAAAACCATTTTAATTCGCCTGATTGAGATTTACAAGGATGAGCATAGCTTGCTTCAAGCGGACAATCTCCATGGGATCGACCCTTACTCACGTAAGGTATTACTCGGACAACCCAGTGCACTTGCTGGTTAGTTGTGCGGAATTGCAAAAGTGTGATTGTGATTTCGTGCACCAATGCTATTCGCCAAGTACCTAAGTATGCTAAGGTTTTAAAAGATTTATGTATGAATAAAGATAAAATACATGATTTAGAAACTATTCCTCTAGGTAGCTCTATTTTTGCTTTAATGGGTGCTATACCGAAAAAATGTGGCGATCCGGGTCCATGCATGGTTACTATTACTATAGAAGGTGTACAATTTTTTTATGGCATGTGTGATTTAGGTGCATGTATTAGTATTATGCCATTATCTGTATATGATACCTTGAGGCTCCCACCCTTGAAATGGTCGGCAGCACGTTTTGTTTTGGCAGATAAGAGCATAATATCAGTGGTTAGAATTGCTGAAGACGTGCTGGTGAGTATTAAGGGGTTGACATTTCCTATTGACTTCTACATTTTGGAGATGCCCCCAAATTACTCAAGAAGACCATCATCCATCCTGCTTGTAAGGCCATTTCTGAAGACTTCGCAGTTCAAATTGGATGCCTTCTCAGGAACTTACTCTTTTGAGATAGATGGCCGAGCGGTGAGCTTCAACCTGGATGAAGCTGTGAAGCACCCTCCGGAAGGTCATTCCATCTTCCAATGCGACATCATTGATGAGACAGTGGCTGAAGTTTACCAAGAAGAAGTAGAAGAGATGAACATGGAGCAAGGTGCAAGTGTGGGGAAACCCTCCGAGCTTACTGAAGATACCTTGCTGATAAACCCCAATTTTGTAGTTTATCTTGTGCTTATTTTAGGAGATTTTATCACCTTTTCCCACATTTATTCAATGAATTAGCATGGTTTTGTAATTCTCCCTTGAATTATGCTTAAGTGTAAAAACATGCTTTTTAAGCCCTTAAATTGGTGATTTTAACTCACCTTAATTCCATTCGATGCCTTGATGTGTTTGATGAGTGATTTCAGGTTCATAAGGCAAGTATTGGATGGAAGAAATGAGGAGAAAAGCATACAAAGTGGAGAATGCATGAGGAAACAAAGATTTGGAATGCTTCAGGGGGGCGCACAAGCGTACAAGGCGCGCACACGCAGAACGACATTGCACATCGACACGCGCGCATACATGACGTGTACGCGCGAATGAAGAAACAGCTAATCGACGCGCACGCGCACATGGCGCGTACGCGCCGATACTCGCACGTGACCCACTTAAAGGCAAAATGCTGGGGGCAATTTCTGAGCTGCCCAGACCCAAATCCAGCTTGTTTATGAGTGTATTTCATGCAGAATTGAAGCCCAAGCAAAGGGGGAGCAATTGTTTGTAGTATAGCATCTTGTAGGTTAGTTTCTAGAGAGAGAAGCTCCTTCTTCTCTCTAAAATTAGGGTTCCTAGGGTTAATTGCATCATAGATCCATGTTTAATTCCTTGCTTTCATCTTGTTTTCTTTACAATTTCATGCTTCTACACTTGATTCTCTTAGTTTTCTTGTTAATTTCCCTTTTATGCTCTCTTTTGTGATGATGAACTCTTGATGGCTTTGGATCTCTTTCATGAAATTTAATGTTTGATGTTCTTTTTATGATGATTTGAGTTATTGATTTACATTCCTTGCAATTGGTAGTTGTTAGATTTATTATTCTTGCATTTTACTATGCTTTCCATTTGTACCCACCAAGTGTTTGACAAAATGCTTGGTTGGGCTTTAGAGTAGACTTTGAGCATTCTTGGCTTGGAAAGAGTAATTAGGAAATCTTGAGTCATGAAAACCCAACCTATGTTGGTGATCTAAAGTTGTTAGTTAATATCATTTTCATTGACTCTAATCTCTTGCTAATCCAATTAGTGAGTTGATTAGGACATTTGGATTGAGATTAGCTAGTCTTGTTAGACTTTCTCTCATGGAAGATAACCTATATCTTCTTCCATAATTAGGGAGGACGTAATAAGATAAATTCTTGTTAATTATTGTTATTAGTGACTAGGATGGAAGGCCTATGATCTCAACTCTTGCCATGAATGTCTCTCTTCATTAATTGCTTTTCTTTATTTTGCTTTCTTTAATTGCTTGCTTGATTTACTTTTCTTGCCATTTATTTTCCGCCCCTTATAAATCAAACCCCCTTGTTCCTTCATAGCCAATAAGCATACACTTCATTGCAATTCCTCGTGAGACGACCCAGAGTCTAAATACTTCAGTTAATTCTTATTTAGGGTTTGTTCTTTGTGACAACCAAATTTTTTTGATGTGAGAATTTTTTGTTGGTTTGGAGCTATGCTTACAACAAAGTAATTCTTTTCTATAAGAAGAAAATCTAGACCATCAAGCTAATCTCATCTATCACTTGCCACCACCAATGGCCCCAGATGATCAAGTGCCCAGCCATGAGCTAAAAATGGAGTTGAAGCCCCTTCCACCCCACCTCAAGTATGCTTATCTTGAGGATAATCAGAAGTTCTTGGTTATTATTGCACAGGAACTCACTTTCCAACAAGAGGAGCAGTTGCTTAGTATGCTTAGAAAACACAAGAAAGTTATTGGGTGGAGCTTGGCGGATATAGTAGGCATCAGCCCTCAAGTTTGTGAGCACTGCATATTTTTAGAAGGGGGAGCAAGGCCTATCCGTCAACCTCAAAGGGGGTTGAACCCCACCATTTTAGAAGTTGTCAAGAAAGAAGTGACCAGACTGCTTGAAGCTGACATCTTCTATCCAATCTCGGATAGTGGATGGGTTAGCCCAGTACAGGTGGTACCAAAGAAGTCTAGCATCACAACAGTGAAGAATGAGCATGGAGAACTCATGGCTACTAGAGTGCAGAAATCCTGGAGAGTGTGCATTGATTACAGGCGCCTCAACCAGGCTACTCGCAAGGATCAGTAACCGTTACCGTTCATCGATCAAATGCTTGATCGCCTGTCAGGGAAGTCCGTTCATTTCTTGGTCATGCAGGTTTCAACCGGTGATTTATCAAGGACTTCAGTAAGATCGCATTGCCTTTATCCTGATTGCTGCAGAAGGATGTTGAGTTCGAGCTGAGTGAGGACTTCATGGAAGTGTTTGATAAGCTGAAGATTTCCTTGACTCAAGCTCCAATAGTGAGAGGGCCGACTGGAGTCAGCCATTTGAGATAATGTGTGACGCCTCCAATTATGTGGTAAGAGCGGCGCTAGCTCAGCGCGAAGGTAAGCACCCTTATATAATTGCTTATGCTTCTAAGACTTTAGACGCTGCTCAGTCTAATTATACTACCACTGAGAAAGAGCTTTTAGCTATTGTTTTTGCTTTTGATAAATTCCGAGCCTACTTACTTGGTACTAAGGTGGTAGTATACTCAGACCATGCAGCTCTAAAATATTTGTTAGCTAAAAAAGAGTCCAAACCAAGGTTAATCCGTTGGATATTGTTGCTGCAAGAATTTGATTTAGAAATCAAAGATAGGAGTGGTTCCCAAAATTTAGTGGCGGACCACTTGAGTCGCCTTGAGCACATTAAGAGTGACTCCACTCCTATCAATGATGCTTTTCCATTTGATAGCTTACACGCAATATCTGAGGTGGTTAGTGGTTGATGAGCAGATAATTTATACGCTTTTTGGCATTGTTTTTAGGTAGTTTTTAATATGTTTTAGTCACTTTTTATTATATTTTTATTAATTTTTAAATAAAAATCATATTTCTGGACTTTACTATGAGTTTGCTTATTTTTCTGTGATTTCAGGTATTTTCTGGCTAAAATTGAGGGAGCTGAGCAAAAATCTGATTTAGGCTGAAAAAGGACTGCAGATGCTGTTGGATCCTGACCTCCCTGCACTCAAAATGGATTTTCTGGAGCTAAAAGAGTCCACTTTGCACACTCCCAATTGCGTTGGAAAGTAGACATCCATGGCTTTCCAGAAATATATAATAGTCCATACTTTGCTCAAGGATAGATGACGTAAACTGGCGTTCAATGCCAGTTCTATGTTGCAGTCTGGTGTTCAGCGCCAGAAACAGGTTACAAGTTGGAGTTCAACGCCAGAAAAGGTTACAACCTGGCGTTCAACTCCAGAAACAGCCCAAGCACATGAGAAGCTTAAGTCTCAACCCCAGCACACACCAAGTGGGCCCCAGAAGTGGATTTCTGCACTATCTATCATAGTTTGTAAACCTAGGTTACTAGTTTAGTATTTAAACAACTTTTAGAGATTTATTTTGTATCTCATGACATTTTAGATCTGAACTTGGTACTCTTTGACAGCATGAGTCTATAAACTCCATTGTTGGGGGTGAGGAGCTCTGCTGTGTCTCGATGAATTAATGCAATTAATTCTGTTTTCCATTCAAACACGCTTGTTCCTATCTAAGATGTTCATTCGCGCTTCACTATGAAGAAGGTGATGATCCGTGACACTCATCACCTTCCTCAATCCATGAACGTGTGTATGACAACCACCTCCGTTCTATATTAGATTGAATGAGTATCTCTTAGATTCCGTAATCAGAATCTTCATGGTATAAGCTAGAATCCATTGGCAGCATTCCTGAGAATCTGGAATGTCTAAACCTTGTCTGTAGTATTCCGAGTAGGATTCAAGGATTGAATGATTGTGACGAGCTTCAAACTCGCGATTGTTGGGCGTAGTGACAGACGCAAAAGAATCAAGGGATTCTATTCTGACATGATCGGGAACCAACAAATGATTAGTCGTGCTGTGACAAAGCATTTGGACCACTTTCATTGAGAGGACGGGAAGTAGCCATTGACAACGGTGACACCTTACATACAGCTTGCCATAGGAAGAACCTTGCGTGCGTGAAGAAGAAGACAGGGAGAAAGCAGAGATTCAGAAGACAAAGCATCTCCAAAACTCCAACATATTCTCCATTACTGCAGAACAAGTATTTAATCCATGCTCTTTTACTCTTCGAAATTCATACTAATAATTATAATTGATTTCCTAACTAAGATTTAAAAGATAACCATAACTTGGTTCAAACCAACAATCTCCGTGGGATCGACCCTTACTCACGTAAGGTATTACTTGGACGACCCAGTGCACTTGCTGGTTAGTAGTACGAGTTGTGGAAAGTGTGATTCACAATTCGTGCACCAAGTTTTTGGCGCCGTTGCCGGGGATTTGTTCGAGTTTGGACAACTGACGATTTATTTTGTTGCTTAGATTAGGAAAAGTTTTTTCTTTTTGGTTTAGAGTCTTCTATTATTGTTTTTGGTTGAATTTTTTTTTAAATCCTTATTTTCTCTTTTTAAATTTTTCGAAACTTTTATAAACTGATAATTGAGTTTTTCTGTTTGAGTTTAGTTTCATATTTTAAATTTGGTGTCAATTGCATGTTTTTATTTTCTTTCAAATTTTCGAATTTGTGTTCATTGTTCTTTCTTAATCTTCAAGTTGTTCTTGTTTATTTTCCTTGTTTGATCTTTAGTTTCTCTTGTTTTGTGATTTTTCTTGTTTTTCTTGTGCATTTTCGAATTATTAGTATCCACAAAAAAAATCTTTATTTATTAAATATCTTATTAAAACACGTTAAATTTATAGCTCAATTAGTTAGAGCGTTGTGCTTATGTTCTTGGTAATTGGCTATCTTCTTTTTAAAAATTTTTTTAAAAATAATTTTTCTTTCAATAAATCTTGTGCCAAACTTTAAGTTTGGTGTTTTCTTGTAGATTTTTCTTTAGTTTTCGAAAATTTTATTTTGATTTTCTAAAAATTTTAAGTTTGGTATTCTATCTTCATGTTCTTGTTGTTCTTGTGAGTCTTCAAAGTGTTCTTGAGTCTTCCTTGTGTTTTGATCTTAAAATTTTTAAGTTTGGTGTTCCTTGGTGTTTCCCTCCAAAATTTTCGAAAATAAGGAGCATTAGATCTAAAAATTTTAAGTTTTGTGTCTTTTTATTGTTTTTCTCTTTCCTCATTGAATTCAAAAATATCTTTTTCCTTTATTTTAATTGATTTTTCGAATTTTCCTTTTAAAAATTCAGATTTTATTTTAAAATTTTTTATTTTATCTTATCTTAGTTTTAAAATTTCAAAATTCAAATCTTTTTTTCAAAAAAATAATATCTTTTTCAAAATCTTATCTTATCTTATTTGAAATTTCAAATTTCAACTTCCAAAATTCAAAATTCAAATTTCAAAATTCAAATTTCAAAATTTAAAATTTAAAATTTAATTTTCAAATTTCAATTTTCAAATCTTTTCAAAATTTTCTTTTTCAAATCCTTATCTTAATATTGTTGACTTTTTCAAAAATTCAAAATTCAATTTTCAAATTTCAATTTTCAAATTTCAAATTTCAAATTTTAAAATTAATTTTCAAATTTAAAATTTAAATTTCAACACATTTTAATTTAAATTCCTTATCTTCTCTTACCTAGCTTATCTTATCTTTTCTAATCTCAAATATTAAAATCAAATCTTTTTCATATCTTTTCTTTATTTTATTTTATTCTATTTTTTTACAAGTATCTTTAATTTTAACACATATCTTTTTCAAAACTTCCTAACTAATTTCTCTCTCTTCATTTTTTTCGAAAATCCTCACCCACATTTTTTTCAAATTTTTTTAATTAATTTAGTTTTCAATTTTCTTTTATTTCTTTTTCTTCTAATTTTTGAAAATATAGTAAATTTTTTAGTTATTTTATTTTATTTTATTTTATTTTATTTTTGGTTTTCAAAAAAAAAAAATTTTTGCAATCCGCATCATCTCCCTTTTTCCATCATGGACCTAAGTGGAAATGAACAGTCCAGAAGGTCTCTGGGGTCATATGCTAATCCCACTACTGCTTCATATGGGAGCAGTATCTGTATACCCTCCATTGGAGTCAGTAGCTTTGAGTTGAATCCTCAGCTCATTATCATGGTGCAGCAAAGTTGCCAGTATTCCGGTCTTCCACAGGAAGAACCTACAGAGTTTCTGGCACAATTTTTACAAATTGCTGACACAGTACATGATAAGGAAGTATATCAGGATGTCTATAGATTATTACTGTTTCCATTTGCTGTAAAAGACCAAGCTAAGAGGTGGTTAAATAACCAACCTAAGGCTAGCATAAGGACATGCAAACAACTGTCAGAAAAATTCCTGAATCAATACTTCCCTCCAAAATGGATGACACAGCTAAGGCTGGACATCCAAGGATTTAAACAAGGAGATAATGAATCTCTTTATGATGCCTGGGAGAGATATAGAGAGATGCTAAGAAAATTCCCTTCTGAAATGTTTTCAGAATGGGTGCAGTTAGACATCTTCTATTATGGGCTTACAGAAAAAGCTCAAATTTCTCTAGATCACTCAGCTGGTGGATCTATACACATGAGAAAGACAATTGAAGAGGCTCAAGAGCTTACTGATACAGTTGCCAGAAATCAGCATCTGTACCTAAGCAGTGAATCTTCCATGAAAGAAGAGGCTAAAACAGTAACTGCTGAACTCAGTCTTGCAGAACAAATTACTGAATTCAATCAGCAATTAGATTTTCTAACAAAACAGCTGGCCGAATTCAAGGAGATACTACAAGACACAAGAATGGCTAATCTGAATATGGAAGTACAGTTGAAGCAAACAGAACAGCAGTTTTCAAAACAAATAACGGAAGAGTGCCAAGCAATTCAATTAAGAAGTGGGAAAACATTAAATACCTCACTTCAAGGTAGCAGAAAGCCAAGAAATGAGCAACCTGCTATCCAAAATCCCTCTGAGGACAGTAAGAGCCCAGAGAGGAATAACTCTGGCGTTCAAACGCTAGAAACAGGCAAGGAGTTGGCATCAAACGCCCAATGGAAGCTCAGTTCTGGCGTTCAAACACCAGGAACAAGTAAGGAGTTGGCGTCCAACGCCAATCCAGCTTCTAACCCTGGCATTCAAATGCCAGTGAGGGATCAAACACACACAAGTGCTGATAACAACCCCTCTAAAAAGGCTTTCCCAACCACTTCTGTAGGAAATAAACCTTCAGCAACCAAGGTTGAGGAGTACAAAGCCAAGATACCTTATCCTCAAAAACTCCGCCAAGAGGAGCAGGATAAGCAATTTGCTCGCTTTGCAGACTATCTCAGGACTCTTGAAATAAATGTTCTGTTTGCAGAGGCACTTGAGCAAATACCCTCTTATGCCAGGTTCATGAAAGATATCTTGAGTCATAAGAAAGATTGGAGAGAAATTGAAAGAGTTCTCCTTACTGAAGAATGCAGTGCAGTCATTCTGAAAAGCTTCCCAGAAAAGCTTAAAGATCCCGGGAGCTTTATAATACCATGCATATTAGAGGGTAATTGCACCAAGACAGCTTTATGTGATCTTGGGGCAAGTATCAACTTAATCTCTGCGTCCACTATCAGAAAGCTTGGCTTGACTAAAGAGGTCAAACCAACCCGGATCTGTCTTCAACTTGCTGATGGCTCCATTAAATACCCATCAGGCATAATTGAGGACATGATTGTCAAGGTTGGGTCATTTGCCTTCCCTACTGACTTTGTAGTGCTGGAAATGGAGGAGCACAAGAGTGCAACTCTCATTCTAGGAAGACCATTCCTAGCAACTGGACGAACCCTCATTGACGTTCAAAAAGGGGAGATAACCCTGAGAGTTAATGAGGATGAGTTTAAGTTGAATGTTGCCAAAGCTATGTAATATCCAGACACATCAGACGACTGCCTGAGCGTTGATATTATTGACTCCCTAGTGGAAGAGGTCAATATGACTGAGAGTCTCGAATCAGAGCTAGAGAACATTTTTAAAGATGTTCAGCCTGATCTGGAGGATTCAAAGGAATTGAAAGAGCCTCTGAAACTTCCTCAGGAAGAGGAAAAACCTCCTAAACCCGAGCTCAAACCATTACCATCATCCCTAAAATATGCATTTCTGGGAGAAGGTGACACTTTTCCGGTGATCATAAGCTCTGCTTTGAATCCCCTGGAAGAGGAAGCGCTACTTCAAGTGCTAAGGACACACAAGACAGCTCTTGGGTGGTCCATAAGTAACCTTAAGGGCATCAGCCCAGCAAGATGCATGCACAAGATCCTATTGGAGGATGATGCTAAGCCAGTGGTTCAACCACAGAGGCGGCTAAATCCAGCCATGAAGGAAGTGGTGCAGAAAGAGGTCACTAAGTTACTAGAGGCTGGGATTATTTATCCTATTTCTGATAGCCCCTGGGTGAGTTCTGTCCATGTTGTCCCTAAGAAGGGAGGTATGATAGTGGTTCATAATGAAAAAAATGAACTGGTTCCTACAAGAACAGTTACAGGGTGGCGTATGTGTATTGACTACAGAAGGCTCAATACAGCCACCAGGAAGGATCACTTCCCTTTACAATTCATAGACCAGATGCTAGAAAGACTAGCAGGTCATGAATACTACTGCTTTTTGGATGGCTATTCAGGTTACAACTAAATTGCAGTAGATCCTCAGGACCAAGAGAAAACAGCATTCACATGTCCATCTGGAGTATTTGCATACAGAAGAATGCCTTTTGGTCTGTGCAATGCACCTGCAACCTTTCAGAGGTGCATGCTCTCTATCTTCTCTGATATGGTAGAGAAATTTCTGGAAGTCTTCATGGATGACTTCTCAGTATTTGGAGACTCATTTAGCTCCTGTCTTAACCATCTAGCACTTGTTCTGAAAAGATGCCAAGAGAATAACCTGGTTCTAAATTGGGAAAAATGTCACTTTATGGTGACTGAAGGAATTGTCCTTGGGCATAAACTTTCGAACAAGGGAATAGAGGTGGATCAAGCTAAGGTAGAGGTAATTGAAAGATTACCACCACCCACCAATATTAAGGCAATCAGAAGCTTTCTGGGGCATGCAGGATTCTATAGGAGGTTTATAAAGGATTTTTTAAAAATTGCAAAACCTCTGAGCAATCTGCTAGCTGCTAACACACCATTTATGTTTGACACAGAGTGTCTGCAGGCGTTTGAAACTTTGAAAGCTAAGCTGGTCACAGCACCAGTTATTTCTGCACCAGACTGGACATTACCATTTGAACTAATGTGTGATGCCAGTGACCATGCCATTGGTGCAGTACTGGGACAGCGGCATAACAAGCTTCTGCATGTCATTCATTATGCTAGCCGCATTTTGAATGATGCCCAGAAAAATTACACAACCACAGAAAAAGAGCTGCTTGCAGTGGTTTATGCCATTGACAAGTTTAGATCATACTTAGTAGGATCAAAAGTGATTGTGTACACCGACCATGCTGCTCTTAAATATCTACTCACAAAGCAGGATTCAAAGCCCAAGCTCATAAGATGGGTGTTGCTTCTGCAAGAGTTTGATATAGAAATAAGAGACAGAAAAGGGACAGAGAAGCAAGTAGCTGATCACCTGTCCCGGATAGAACCAGTAGCAGGAGCATTCCTCCCTCCTACTGAGATCTGTGAAACCTTTACAGATAAGCAATTGTTTGCTATTCAGGAAGCTCTGTGGTTTGTAGACATTACAAACTATAAGACACAAGGTTCTCCTTCTGTAACCATGGAGAGGAAGCATGAAAAGCTTCTCTCAATACAGAGTCAAACAAAACCCCCACATTCAATCTCTAAGTTTGGTGTTGGGAGGCGACAACCAATCTCTAAGTTTGGTGTTGGGAGGTTCCAACCTTGCTCTGATTATCTGTGAGGCTCCATGAGAGCTCACTGTCAAGCTATTGACATTAAAGAAGCGCTTGTTGGAAGGCAACCCAATGTTATTTAATCATATCTATTTTATTTTCTTTTTGTTATTTCGTGATTTATTAGGATGATGGTCATGTGAAGTCACAAAAACTACTGAAAAATCAAAAATAGAATGAAAAATAGCTTTGAAAACAGCACACCCTGAAGGAGAGCAGTCTGGCATTTAAATGCCAAAAACAAGCATCTGTCTGGCGTTTAACGCCAGAAACAAGCAGCAGTCTGGCGTTAAACGCCAGGATTGCACAGCAAGGGCATTTTACACGCCTAATTGGAGCAGGGATGTTAAGTCCTTGACTCCACTTGATCTGTGGACCCCACAGGATCTCCACCTACCTCACCATTCAAATTCAAACATTTCCCCTCCCAAACCCACCCATTCACACACCTCCATCTCCTCCATCTTCTCCACTTCTTTCTTCTTTTGCTCGAGGACGAGCAAACCTTTTAAGTTTGGTGTGGTAAAAGCATTGCTTTTTGTTTTTCCATAATTCAGTGGTAGAGCAATTGACTGCAGATCAAAGAGCTATGAAGGAGGAGCAACAAAGGCAAGGAAGAGACATAGAGGAGCTCAAGAGCACCATTGGTTCTTCAAGAAGAGGAAGACGCCACCCTCATTAAGGTGGACCCATTCCTTAATCTCCTTGTTCTTATTTTCCTGTTTTTCGTTTACTATGCTTCATGTTTAATTATGTTTGTGTCTTTACTATATGATCACTAGTATCTAAGTGTCTATGTCTTAAAGATATGAATGTCCTATGAATCCATCACCTTTCTTAAATGAAAATTGTTTTCTGAAAAAGAAAAAGAAGTACATGAATTTTGAATTTTAAAATAGTTTAATTATTTTGATGTGGTGGCAATACTTTTTGTTTTCTGAATGAATGCTTGAACAGTGCATATGTCTTTTGAATTTGTTGTTTATGAATGTTAAAATTGTTGGCTCTTGAAAGAATGATGAAAAAGGAGAAATGTTATATGATAATCTGAAAAATCATAAAAATGATTCTTGAAGCAAGAAAAAGCAGTGAAGAACAAAGCTTGCAGAAAAAAAATGCGAAAAAAAAAGCAAGCAGAAAAAGCCAAAAGCTCTTTAAACTAAAAGGCAAGAGCAAAAAGCCAATAGCCCTTAAAACCAAAAGGCAAGGGTAATAAAAAGGATCCAAGGCTTTGAGCATCAGTGGATATGAGGGCCTAAAGGAATAAAATCCTGGCCTAAGCGGCTAAACCAAGCTATCCCTAACCATGTGCTTGTGGCGTGAAGGTGTTAAGTGAAAACTTGAGACTGAGCGTTTAAAGTTGAGGTCCAAAGCAAAAACAGAGTGTGCTTAAGAACCCTGGACACCTCTAATTGGGGACTTTAGCAAAGCTGAGTCACAATCTGAAAAGGTTCACCCAGTTATGTGTCTGTGGCATGTATGTATCCGGTGGTAATACTGGAAAACAGAGTGCTTAGGGCCACGGCCAAGACTCATAAAGTAGCTGTGTTCAAGAATCAACATACTGAACTAGGAGAATCAATAACATTATCTAAATTATGAGTTCCTATAGATACCAATCATTCTGAACTTCGAAGGATAAAGCGAGATGCCAAAACTGTTCAGAAGCAAAAAGCTAATAGCCCCGCTCATCTAACTAAGACTGATCTTCATTGATGTTTTTGGAATTCATTGTATATTCTCTTCCTTTTATCCTACTTTATTTTTAGTTGCTTGGGGACAAGCAACAATTTAAGTTTGGTGTTGTGATGAGCGGATAATTTATACGCTTTCTGGCATCATTTTTAGGTAGTTTTTAATATGTTTTAGTCACTTTTTATTATATTTTTATTAGTTTTTAAATAAAAATCATATTTCTGGACTTTACTATGAGTTTGTGTGTTTTTCTGTGATTTTAGGTATTTTCTGGCTAAAATTGAGGGAGCTGAGCAAAAATCTTATTTAGGCTGAAAAAGGACTTCAGGAGTCCAATTGGCGCGCTCCCAATTGCGTTGGAAAGTAGACATCCAGGGCTTTCCAGAAATATATAATAGTCCATAGTTTGCTCAAGGATAGACGACGTAAACTGGTGTTCAACGCCAGTTCCATGTTGCAGTCTGGCGTTCAGCGCCAGAAACAGGTTACAAGTTAGAGTTCAACGCCAGAAACAGGTTACAACCTGGCGTTCAACTCTAGAAATAGCCCAAGCACGTGAGAAGCTTAAGTCTCAACCCCAGCACACACCAAGTGGGCCCCAGAAGTAGATTTCTGCACTATCTATCATAGTTTACTCATTTTTTGTAAACCTAGGTTACTAGTTTAGTATTTAAACAACTTTTAGAGAATTATTTTGTATCTCATGACATTTTAGATCTGAACTTTGTACTCTTTGACGGCATGAGTCTCTAAACTCCATTGTTGGGGGTGAGGAGCTCTGTTGTGTCTCGATGAATTAATGCAATTACTTCTATTTTCCATTCAAACACGCTTGTTCCTATCTAAGATCTTAATTCGCGCTTCACTATGAAGAAGGTGATGATCCGTGACACTCATCACCTTCCTCAATCCATGAACGTGTGTATGACAACCACCTTTGTTCTATATTAGATTGAATGAGTATCTCTTAGATTCCATAATCAGAATCTTCGTGGTATAAGCTAGAGTCCATTGGCAGCATTCTTGAGAATCCGGAAAGTCTAAACCTTGTCTGTGGTATTCCGTGTAGGATTCAAAGATTGAATGATTGTGACGAGCTTCAAACTCGCGATTGTTGGGCGTAGTGACAGACACAAAAGAATCAAGGGATTCTATTCTGACATGATCGAGAACCAACAGATGATTAGCCGTGATGTGACAAAGCATTTGGACCATTTTCACTGAGAGGACGGGAAGTAGCCATTGACAACGGTGACACCTTACATATAGCTTGCCATAGGAGGAACCTTGCATGCGTGAAGAAGAAGACATGGAGAAAGCAGAGATTCAGAAGACAAAGCATCTCCAAAACTCCAACATATTCTCCATTACTACAGAACAAGTATTTAATCCATGCTCTTTTACTCTTCGAAATTCATACGGATAATTATAATTGATTTCCTAACTAAGAGTTACAAGATAACCATAGCTTGCTTCAAACCAACAATCTCCGTGGGATCGACCCTTACTCACGTAAGGTATTACTTGGACGACCCAGTGCACTTGCTGGTTAGTAGTACGAGTTGTGAAAAGTGTGATTCACAATTCGTGCACCAGTAGTACCTTCCCTCCTAATTTTACTAAGCATCAATGGGACAAGCTTAAAAGCAAGTCCAAATATTATATATGGGATGACCCATATTTATGGAGATGTGGTGCTGACCAGATAATTAGAAGGTGTGTGCCACAATCAGAATTCCAGTCAATTCTAGAGGCCTGCCACTCTTCTGAGAGTGGTGGACACTTTGGACCTCAAAGAATAGCTAGAAAAATTTTAGACTGTGGATTCTGGTGGCCTACACTTTTTAAGGATGCCACTGCTTTCTGTGAATCTTGCTCCCCATGCCAAAGGTTTGGGAATATATCCAAAAGGGATGAGATGCCCCAACAACTTATATTGTTCTGTGAAATTTTTTATGTTTGGGGCATTGACTTCATGGGTCCATTTCCAAACTCTAATGGTTTCTTATGCATATTGTTAACTGTTGATTATGTCTCTAAATGGGTGGAAGCAATTCCTACCCGTACTGATGATGCTAATGTTGCTGTCTCTTTTGTTCGAAATAATATTATCTGTCGCTTTGGATCACCACGAGCAATCGTGAGTGATCAAGGCACCTATTTTTGTAACAGGAGACTGACAGGTCTACTGAAGAAACATGGCATTGTTCACAAGGTGGCGACGACTTACCATACCCAGACCAATGGACAAGCTGAGGTGTCTAACAGAGAGATAAAGCGCATATTGGAGAAGATTGTCAAGCCTCATAGATGAGTCTGGAGTACCAGGCTGGCAGATCCTCTTTGGGCTTATCGGACCGCCTATAAGACGCCTATCGGAATGAGTCCATTCTGCCTAGTTTGTGGAAAGGCTTGTCACCTCCCAGTGGAGGTGGAGCACAAAGCTTTCTGGGCGGTAAGGGAATGCAACATGGGATTGGAGAGAGCCGGGGCTGAAAGGAAGCTGCAACTACAGGAATTGGAGTGCCTTCGACTCGAAGCATATGAAAACTCCAGGCTACACAAAGAGAGGGTGAAGGCTGTGCATGACAAGAATATCAAGAGAAGGGAGTTTAGACTGGGGGAGTTAGTCCTAGTTTACAACTCAAGGATGAGACTCATGCCAGGCAAGTTGAGATCAAGGTGGGAAGGACCCTATAGAGTAGAAAAGGCAGAACCATATGGAGTCTTCCAGCTGAGTAATCCATCAAGCCTCAACTTCTTCAAGGTCAATGGCCACCGCTTGAAGTTATACCATGGTGAGAAGATGAAGAACAACAAGGAGCTGGAGATCTTCCTCTTGGCGGATCCAGCAACAGCAGAAGACTGAGCTTCTGGACCGTCCATCTTAAGGACATTAAAGAAAAGTGCTAGGTGGGAGACAACCCATCATGGTACGATCTTCCCCTTTTATTCTTAGTTTTATTTTATTTTTATCAGTGTTAATTTATAAATTTTGCATAATCACCTTCATTCTGCATAAAAAAAAGTGCATCTTGACGCGCAAGCGTCTATGACGCGTACGCGTCATTTGTGAATGTGCAACACATTAGAATTGAACAGGGTGTTACGCGGGAGTTGAGCAGGAAGCGTGCTTTGTGCCTAAGCAAGCCCACGTGTACGCGTACCTCACGCGTGCGCGTCACTTGCAATTTTAGCAACCCACGCGTACGCGTCCAGGACGCGCACGCGTGGACATGGAAATCGGCATAAATAAGTGTTCGAACAGAGAGTTGTGATGGTCTGGCGCTGGCACTGTTCTAGAGGCACAAAATCACCCACGCGTACGCATCCCTGATGCGTACGCGTCATTTTCGCTTTAAGGCCATCCAAGCGTAAGCGTGTTCCACGCGCATGCGTCATATGCAATTTTGGCCCCAGTGCATTTCAAACAAAGAGTTGTGCGTGCGCGCGGCTAGATTCGCGCGACTAGCACGACCAAGGGCACGCGTACCCATGCCAGATGCTTACGCGTCACCTTCACTTTTGCGCAACCCACGTGAATGCGTGGGGTACGCGTGCGCGTCGTATGCGCTGCATCACTTATCCAGTGCGCCGCCCAGATTTCAATTATTTCCCCTCCCAAATCCTAATTCTCATTCAATCCTAATTCTTCCTTCTTTCTTCTTCCTTCTTTCCCTTTTTTTACTTCTTACTTCCTACTTCTTTCTTATTTCCTATTTTCATCTTCTTCCTAAGGTTTCTTTTATCCCTCTTCTCTACTCTTTCATTCTTCTTTCATTTATTGTATTTAATTTTTTTTATTTATTTTAAATTTTATATTAGTTTAGTTATTTATAGTTTCTTTTTCATTCTTTTATCATGCATTTTTATGTTGGTGTTGGAGCTTTATTTGGGTATTATTTTATTATATTTGAGCTTGTGGATATTATGAGGAGTAATTTGACAATTGACATTTTATTTTGGGTATCATATACACTTGGATTAATTATTTTAATTCTTATTTTAACTTGCACACCAAGTGATTGTGAAAAAGCTCTCATGGCATTTTGAATTCTATTCTATTTTACTCTCACACTTTCATGCCTCTTTTTCACATCACTTGCAATCCACATGTATTGAGATTATCATTCACAATTGTCATCATACAAGTGCTCATTAATTTGGTACATTAAATAATTGATGCTTGAGTTATGCTTCTCAAGCCTATTACTTGCATGCTTTTAACCGTCTTGCATCTAATTGTTATGAATTGCCTTCATGATTTTAATTAATGTCTTCCATGCATGTTGTAGCTATTTATGGGTTGGAAACAGATTCCAACACCTAAAACTCACCGGCAAGTGTATCGGGTCGCATCAAGTAGTAAAACTCACTTAGAGTAAGGTCGATCCCATAGGAATTGATGGATCAAGCAACTTTAGTTGGTGATTAGTTTAGTCAAGCTAACATTGATGAGTTGAAGTGAAATTGAAGCAGCAGAAAGTAAATTTGCAGGAAATATAAAAGACAGAATATAAATAGGCAGAAAACTTAAAGAGTAAGAAATGTAAATTGACAGAATCTTAAATGACAAGAAATGTAAATTGCATGAAATGTAAAGGGGCTGGGTGCTGGAAATTTAACGAAAGCAATAGATCAATCAATCAGAACAATTGCAGAAAATGTAAATGTGCAGGAAATTAAATCAAGCTTAATGTGAAAGGAAATGTGAAATTGCAGTATGCAAGAAAGGAAATTGCAGAAAAGTAAAAGTAGCAGAAGAGGAAATCAGCAAGCAGACTTAGATCAGCTTTAAATTCTCAAAGAGAAGCTAACAATTTCAATGAAATAGTAAAAATAGAAAGGAAGCCAAGAGCTCACTTGCTCTCAAGATCAAAACAGAAAGGAAATTGAAGAGGAATGAAACAGAAAGGGAAAGAAAAATAAAAATGAATCAGAGAGCTATTCTATCCTCCTCCTATTGCTCCCTAATGGAACCAGCCTTTTTAACGAATTGAAACAGATGCCTTTTTATAGGCTTAAAATGAAAAATAAAAATGAAATTCTAAACAAACTACAATTAAAATAAATTCCTAAGCTAATTGATCCTTGTGCCTTTGAGTGATGATAATGGGCTTAGCTTGCTTTGGATTTGAGGAAGAGATGGGTCCAGTTGGCCTTGGTTCAATTTGTGAAGAATTGAATTAATTTGGAATTTTGATTGAATTTTTGGGCTATGGTTGTTGCTCCCAGGACAAGGCTCGGTTCATGGGGAGAGCTGAGCTTTGGTGCTTGTTTCCTTGGCCCTTTTGGTGTGTGACAAGGCTTGGCAAGACAAGGGAGAGCGCTCGGTTCATGGCATGAGCGCAACTTCCTCTTTTTTTAATGAGGTCCCAGCTTCGAACCTTGGTGGATGCCTTTGGGAACCAATTCCTTGCATTTTCATAAGGAGATAGCACGACAAAGCTCTTGCCAAGAGCTCAGCGCTCTCCAAGTGAGTGCTACTTCCTTGATTTCCTTGTGTCTCCCCTTTCGAATCTTGGCGGTTGCACTTTGGTCTATTTTTGCTTATTTTTTGTCCTTAAAGATGCCTTTCACTTGTGCCTCAATTTCATGCCAAATATGGATTTCCATATATTGTTGGAAAGCTCTGAATGTCAACTTTCCAACGCAACTGGAAGCATATCAATCGGACGTCTGTAGCTCAAGATATAGCCCTTTGAAGGAGGCATGGTCATGTTGTGAGTGCCCAAGTTTTAACTTAGCAAAAATTTTGCTTCCAAGCTCACTTTTTTTCACGATAAAGCTAGGCTTTTGGCATGAACTGAGCTTTGAGTGCTGATTGCCAATCTCCTTTAATTTGGTCATGGGCCGGCCACGCTTTTAAAAGCGTGGCCTAAGGCTCTAAAGTGTGCTCCAACTTCAAAGTGTGCCCCAAAGCTCTTTTTTTTCCTTTTTAGCTTATTTTGTGCTTTTTGCTTCCTTTTCTTCTTATTTTCTACAAAATTTATCAAATCAAAAGATCAAAGAAATATAACATTTAAGCACAAAAGCATTCATTATTCAAGCACAAATCATCAATTTCTTGTATGAAAAAACATAGAAAAACATGACATGGTGACATGTCATCACAACACCAAACTTAAACCTTGCTTGTCCTCAAGCAAGAAAAGAATCATGCAATAACGATTGACAATCCAAGGTAAGAAGAATAGCAACTCAATGTTCATGGTAGGCTAGTTTTCTATGCATGCTTCAATCACAAAAGAAATGTAAATGATTGATGCTTCTATGTAGCTCAATTTATGAAATCTTTTTCTTATATTTCTTCCTTGAAACAAGCTTTTGATTTTCTTATTTGCTTCTCCTTTTGGGTGCTTTGCCCCATGAGTTGATAACAAAGCTACAACTCTAAATGCTTTGTTTTCAAGTATTACCACTTGATACATAAGCACCACAAGCATTTAATTAGAGGACATCATTAAGCTCATTTGTTTCTTTTCTTGACTCTCTAAACATTGATGCTCAGAGCCTTCAGCTCTGAGGGAGTGCTTTTTGCACTTTGAGCCTAACCTTGACTTCTAAGTGTTTTGTTTTCAAGCTTTTTGCTTGATACATAAACACCACAAGTACTTAACAAATAAATTGTCATTGGTACTCAGAGCCTTCAGCTTTCTCATTCTTTCCCTTTTTCTTTTCTTGCTTTAATTTGTAATTGCTTCTTCAAGGTTTTCATGATTTCAAAAGATTTCACAAAATGTCCCAGATGAAAACTTCAATTAAATCAAATCCAATGCAATTGAGCAACAATTAACCATACTAGCTTTCCAATACTTGTATGCACATGCTAAGTTCTTCTTTAATAACCTTGTTTGTTTATGATCATGATGCTTTATTGCTTTTGAACTCACAAAACTCAAGTTGGTAGTCATAATGCCACAGCAACATGTTACAAATCAAGATTCAAGCTATGCTTTATTCATACACACATGTAAACAGAGAAGATAAAGACAATCATACAATTTAGGTGCTGGAAACAAATGAGAGGAAAAGGAACTCTACAACCTTGTAGTTCATCTTGTTGTCATTTTCCTCCCATTCTTCCTATTCCCTTGCCAAAATCAGAATGCTTGCTCATCCTCAAGCAACAATTAGAATAATGGCTATGGGGCTAAGATAGATCATGAATGTCTTACACAATAAAATGTTAGTAATACATGTATTTTAAGCAAGCAAAATTAAAGATAACAATCAAGGCACAAGAAACAGAGATATTGTGATTGCAAAACTAAGAGGGTGTGAATGATATATTGCATAAAAGATAAGTAGCACACCAAACTTAGTGTGACACTTTCACTTGGAATTGATGCAAGTATTTAGTAAAGATTGGAACCAAATTTTGTTGCATAGCAACACCAAACTTAGAATGCAATCAAATGTCCATTTTATTTGAACTAAAACTAAGCAAATGAAACTGTTATATGTTAAGTATAATCACCAAGCCAAGAATCTGTCATGAATAAGGATCTCTTGGTGATGTATTAACAAAAACAGTTAAAAAGCAAAATAAGTGAAAGCATTAAAAACAAAGAATTAACTAAAGTAAACAGAATAACAAAGTGTCAAACCAAAAGAAAATTAACACTGCAAAGGCATTGTGGTTATGCAGACAAGTGGTGTTGCTGGATTTCTTGCATAAAGAATTAAGTGGCACACCAAACTTAGAATCTTAGTGTGACACTTTAGAATTAATGCAATCATCCAGAGGAATTGAAAACAAAGTGTTGCATGGAAACACCAAACTTAGAATGTAACCGTATGCCAATTTATTGAATTTAAACAAAGCAAAGAAGGAAAACAAAGCAAAAAAGAGAGATGTTACCTACTGTTGACATGTTGTTCTTTACTTTCTTCCTCTTTTTCCAGTTTGTTAAGAGGAATGACCTCAAGGAATGACCTCGGTTCATGGTGGAAGCCTTTGGGAACCAATTCCTTGCATTTTCATGAGGAGAGAGCACGACAAAGCTCTTGCCAAGAGCTCAGTGCTCTCCAAGTGAGCGCTACTTCCTTGGTTTCCTTGTGTCTCCCCCTTCGAATCTTGGTGGTTGCACTTTGGTCTATTTTTGCTTATTTTTTGTCCTTAAAGATGCCTTTCACTTGTGCCATAATTTCATGCCAAATATGGATTTCCATATATCTTTGGAAAGCTCTGAATGTCAACTTTCCAACGCAACTAGAAGCATATCAATCGGACATCTGTAGCTCAAGTTATAGCCCTTTGAAGGAGGCATGGTCATGTTGTGAGTGCCCAAGTTTTAACTTAGCGAAAATTTTGCTTCCAAGGTCACTTTTTTTCATGATAATGCTAGGCTCTTGGCATGAACCTAGCTTTGAGTGCTGATTGCCAATCTCCTTTAATTTGGTCATGGGCCACGCTTTTAAAAGCGTGGCCCAAAGCTCCAAAGTGTGCTCCAACTTCAAAGTGTGCCCCAAAGCTCTTTTTTTTCCTTTTTAGCTTATTTTGTGCTTTTTGCTTCTTTTTCTTCTTATTTCCTACAAAATTTATCAAATCAAAAGATCAAAGAAATATAACATTTAAGCACAAAATCATTCATTATTCAAGCACAAATCATCAATTTCTTGTATGAAAAAGTATAGAAAAACATGACATGGTGACATGTCATCAGCTACCATGTATAAGACATTCCTTTTCCTTTGGCATTCATTATTACTTGGACTTTTTTCCTTCCGATTGTTGGTTATCTATACTTGACATTAATTCTCTTTCATCCTTCTTTAGGATGGCCACTAAAAGAGGAAAGGAGAAGGCTTCTGAAAAGCTACCGGCAAGGAGAGGAACCAAGAGAGCACCGGCTAAGGTGCAACCATCTACAAGCGTCAAGCTGCCAACAAAGCGAGTGAAGAGGATCATCAAGGTTGATGAAGTGGAGAAAGCCTTTCCCGCACGGGACACCACACGGTTCACTAATCGTTACTGCGAGCAGATGTTCCCCATCCTAGTAGAGAGGAACTACAATAATGAGCATCTACCCATTCTCCCAACATATTTTGTTGATTTTGTGGAGCCCCGCATCGAAAGGAGACAGTGGGGATTCTTGAGGAGGCAGCCACGGGAGGCCAATTTATCATGGGTAGTCGAATTCTACTCTAACTTCCATTCGCCTACCCTGCAGTCTGTTTATGTTCGTCAGAAGTAAGTCCCTGTCTCCGAGGGGGCCATTCAGAGAGTATTGGATCTTCCACCTAGCCCAGAGGGATTGGACGCCTATCAAAAGGCCTCTCTCAAGCCCCAGACATACTAGTTTAACTGGAACAGCATCCTTGAAGTCATAGCACAACCTGGTAGCACATGGATCTATGGACAACATCGGACTCGGCCTAAGAGCATCTCAGCTCAGGCACTTACCTTGGAGGCTCGCGTGTGGGCATAGATTATGTTCCACTATATCTTTCCTAGCACTTACGAGTCCACCTTCTCTGCGGACATGGCTGTTCTCATCTGGTGCATTCTTACAGAGCAATCCCTCAACTTACCAAGACACATCCGGCAGGCTATGGGACATGTGCAAATAGCGGGTAACCTACCCTTTCCCGCATTGGTTTCGGATCTTGTCTTTGCGGCGGGAGTCTCCTATAGGGCTGGGGATACCAAGGCCATGATCCCATGACATGATCAGTTTGTCCCGAATGGGAAGTATACCAGACCCCCAGTACCTTCTACGAGCCGGCCTCCCAGCCCATCTTTAGACACTCCTTCTTCTTCTGCTCCACCATCATCCACACCACAAGCACCATCCACCCATCAGATGTTCCTTCAGATCCTTTAGAGGTTAAACCGGAAAGACTGGCGGATGGAGAAAATGGAGCGCCGCAACAAGCGCCAATACAACTATCTGAAGGAGCTCATTGTGAGTACTCACCCACCTCTGGAACAGAAGGACACCTCAGACTCCCCTTCACCTAGTAGCACAGGGAGCCATGACGAGCCAGATAGTGGAGACGATGCTTCCAGCCCCACCTTGCTCCTTACTGATGGCACGGAGGACCGTGCCAAGCCTTAAGTGTGGGGAGGTCAGTCCTTAACTTCCGGAGGTAATCTCTCTCTCTTAACACCAACATTTTATTTTTTCTTTTGTTAGATAGGATAGATTGCATGATAACAATTGCTTGCATGTATGTTTTGCTTGGTTGAAGTAAATGATTTTCTTTTTAAGACCCTATTCTATAGCATTTCACTAATTCAAATTAAAAATTTGTGTTAAACTTGTTTGAAGATTGTAATTTGGAACATGGTTTATAGCTAAGAACACACAACCTGTGAAATTTTGTTCCATTCTATATGTCCATTGTTTAGTGTATTTGCATGCATACACATGATTGAGGCCATCATTTGTTATTAGCTCACTTATCCCAAATAGCCTACCATTTCATTTAGCTTTGTTTGCCACTTTGAGCCTTTTAATCCCCATTTGTTCTTTATATTACCACATCACTAGCCTTATGCGGAAAAATAATTAATTACCCGATTTGAATCTTTTGTTAGCTTAAGATAATGTGTATTAAATAAGTGTGGGGAAATGTAGGAACTTGGGTTGATGAGAATGTGTTGTGCTTTTATTGACAATTATTGGGAATTTGGGTGCTTACTCATGTGAAATCAGAAAAACCATATGCATTGATATATTATGTCTTCGTTCATGTTTACTTTATAAAAAAAAGAGAGAGAAAAGAAAAGAAATAAATGAATAGGGGACAAAATTACCCCAATGTTAAGTGCAATAAAAAGATCAATGCATATGTGGTGAAATTAAAAAATTGTTACATGAGTATGTGATGCAAAAGTGGGATTTTGGGTAGCTAGGCATGATTTTAGAATTATATAGAGTGTGTGTGTGTTAGGTGAGAACTTGGGTTAGTCAAAGATTCAAATTTTAGCTCACTTAGCCATACATATATCCTCACCCTTGCCTTAGCCCCATTACAACCTTGAAAAAGACCTCATGATGTTTGCATTGGTGCACTAAATATTTGTTGATTGGTTAGATGAAGAACAAAGTTTAGAAAGCATGACTAGAGAAGAGTAGAGTGGATTAACCCTAGACACTTGAGCGATTAGAGTGCATATACACTTCTAGTGTGGGTTCAAAGCTTAATTCTGTGTTCCCGGCTTTCATGAGCTCTCTTCTTACAAGTTTACTTGTCTTTTATTGTGTGATTTAAATTAGTGGAATCTGACTTTTGTTTGTCTTGGAGAACTAGTTCACTTTTAACCAAGTAGGTAGAAACATCTTAGCATATAGTTGCATTCATATACATAGGTTGCATTGCATGAGTCTTACTTTCCCCCATTCATTCTTTTGATCTCATTGAGCTTAGCATGAGGACATGCTAATGTTTAAGTGTAAGGAGATTGATAAACTTCTATTTTATGGTTCATCTTGTGCTAAGTTGAGTGGTTTTTATCAGTTCTTCACACACTTACTCATATAAGTTGCATGGTTTTACAAATCCTTCCTAATTTTGTTCCATTATTGAAAACTTGCTTCCCAAGCCTTTAAATTGTATATTTTTAATTTCCTTTTATACCATTCGATACCGTGATGTGTGTGTTAAGTGTTTTCAGGCTATATAGGGCAGAATGGCTTAGAGGATGGAGAGGAAGCTTGCAAAAATGGAAGGAACACAAGAAACTAAGGTGCTGACCAGTGAGGATCGACGCGCACACATGGCTCACACGTGCACGTGACTTGGGGCTTTTTACAGCGATGCATACGCGTGACTGACGCGTACGCGTGACACGCGTAGAAGACCGTCGACGCGTACGCGTGACGTGCGCCACGTGCTGCAACTGCAAAAGATGCTGGGGCAATTTCGGGCTGGTTTCTGACACAGTTTTTGGTCCAGAAACACAGACTAGAGCCAGGTGACTGGTGCACGAAAATTACTTCACACTATGTAATTCCGCACAACAAACCAGCAAGTGCACTGGGTCGTCCAAGTAATACCTTACGTGAGTAAGGGTCGATCCCACGAAGATTGTTGGCTTGAAGCAAGCTATGGTTATCTTGCAACTCTTAGTCAGGATATTAATTAGTTGTTATCAATTGACTTGCAAATGAACAAGAGAGCATGAATTAAGGGTTACTTGTTATGCAGTAAATGAGAATATGTTAGAGTTTTGGAGATGCTTTACCTTTTGAATATCTGCTTTCTCTCTATCTTCTTCTTCACGCACGCACGTCCCTCCTATGGCAAGCTGTGTGTTGGAGGATCACCGTTGTCAATGGCTACCATCCTTCCTTTCAGTGAAAATGGTCCAGGTGCGCTTTCACCGCACGGCTAATCATCTGTAGGTTCTCGATCATACCGGAATAGGATTCGCTATCCTTTTGCGTCTGTCACTATGCCCAGCACTCGCGAGTTTGAAGCTCGTCACAGTCATCCAATCCCAGAATCCTACTAGGAATACCACAGACAAGGTTTAGACTTTTCGGATTCTCAAGGATGCTGCCAATGGATTCTAGCTTATACCACGGAGATTCCGATTAAGGAATCTAAGAGATACTCATTCAATCTAATGTAGAACGGAGGTGGTTGTCAGGAACACGTTCATAGGTTGAGAATGGTGATGAGTGTCACGGATCATCACGTTCATCATAAAAAGGCGCAAATGAACATCTTAGATAGGAACAAACATGATTGAATAGAAAACAGAAATACTGGCATTAACTCATCGAGGCACAGCAGAGCTCCTCACCCCCAACAATGGAGTTTAGAGACTCATGCCGTCAAAAAGGTACAAAGTTTCGATCTGAAATGTCATGAGATCCAAAATAAATCTCTAAAAGTTGTTTAAATACTAAACTAGTAACCTTGGTTTACAGAAAATGAGTAAACTGTGATAGATGGTGCAGAAATCCACTTCTGGGGCCCACTTGGTGTGTGCTGGGGCTGAGACTAAAGATTCTCACGTGCATAGGGCTGTTTTGGGCATTCAACGCCAGCTTTGGATCCAATTCTGGCGTTGAACTCCAACTCCTAACTTGTTTCTGGCGCTGGACGCCAGACAGCAGCATAGAACTGGTGTTGAACGCCAGTTTACGTCGTCTATCCCTGAGCAAAGTATGGACTATTACATATTTCTGGAAAGCCCTGGATGTCTACTTTTCAACGCAATTGGAAGCGCGTCATTTGGAGTTCTGTAGCTCCAGAAATTCCATTTTGAGTGCAGTGAGGTCAGAATCCAACAGCATCAGCAGTCCTTTTTCAGCCTGAATCAGATTTTTGCTCAGCTCCCTCAATTTCAGCCAGAAAATACCTGAAATTACAAAAAAATACACAAACTCATAGTAAAGTCCAGAAATATGAATTTTGCCTAGAAACTAATGAGAATAAACTAAAAACTAACTAAAATATATTAAAATCTATATGAAATTAACCCCAACAAGCGTATAAAATATCCGCTCATCACAACACCAAACTTAAACTGTTGCTTGTCCTCAAGCAACCAGATAAATAAAATAGAATACAAATAATTTAAGAAGCAACAATATCTCAGAGTTTTTGAGTGAAGCTCAGAATCTAATTAGATGAGCGGGACTAGTAGCTTTTTGCTTCTGAACAGTTTTGGCATCTCACTTTATCCATTGAAGCTCAAAGTGATTGGCATCTATAGGAACTCAGAATTTAGATAGTGATATTGATTCTCCTAGTTTAGTATGTTGATTCTTGAACACAGCTATTTTATGAGTCTTGGTCGTGGCCCTAAGCACTTTCTTTTCCAGTATTACCACCGGATACATAAATGCCACAGACACATAATTGGGTGAACCTTTTCAGATTGTGACTCAGCTTTGCTAAAGTCCCCAATTGGAGGTGTCCAGGGTTCTTAAGCACACTCTTTTTTTTTTTTTGCTTTGGACCTTGACTTTAACCGCTCAGTCTCAAGTTTTCACTTGACACCTTCACGCCACAAGCACATGGTTAGGGACAGCTTAGTTTAGCCGCTTAGGCCGGGATTTTATTCCTTTAGGCCCTCCTATCCACTGATGCTCAAAGCCTTGGGATCCTTTTTATTTACCCTTGCCTTTTCGTTTTAAGGGTTATTGGCTTTTTCTGCTTGCTTTTTCTCTTTTTTTTTTTTTCTGCAAGCTTTGTTCTTTGCTGCTTTTTCTTGCTTCAAGAATCATTCTTATGATTTTTCAGATTATCAATAACATGTCTCATGTTCATCATTCTTTCAAGAGCCAACATATTTAACAGTCTTAAACATCAAATTCAAAAGACATATGCACTGTTCAAGCATTCATTCAGAAGATAGAAAGCATTGCCACCACATGTAAATAATTAGAATGTTCTTATTAAAAATCGAAAATTGTTGCCTCTTATTCTAAAGAAATTCTTCTATTTTATTCATGTTTGATGATGATGAAAAAATTAAATTATAGCTTAATTGGAGATAAAATAAAAAATATAGATACTAATTACTACTATATGACTCCTAAGGTAAAACTAGAATAAGAACAGCTATCACAGAGTTAAGGCTAAGATTGGAATTTAACAACCTTTGTTCTGGGGAGTGGATGTTCCTCTAATCTGTGGGGTGCTTAGTCCTTCAAGAGATAATTTCTGGCACTTCAATTCCCTTAAGTCGCGCCCTTGCTCCTCCTGTTCTTTAATCAAATAGCAAAGAATGCTACTTTGTTCCTTCTGTTCTTTTATTATTTGTTCCATAGCTTCTTACATCTTGGTGACTGATGTTTCAAGATACTCCCAGTATTCAGATTGAGGGATTTCTGGGAGAAATTCCTGTGTTTTCTTCTTGATGGGGTCATCCTGTGCTTGTTGTTTTTCCATTGATGCTTTGGTGATTGGTCGCTCAATTGAGATGTACTCAGTTATTCCCATCCTTACTCCAGCATCCTTGTAGAGCATAGAAATCAAGCTTGGATAAGCCAACCTGGCATCTTTGGAATTTTTATTTGCAATTTTGTAAAATTTAGTTGAAATTAGTTGATGAACTTCCACTTCTTTTCCCATCATGATGCAATGGATCATCACTGCTCTTCTAATAGGGACTTCAGAACGGTTGCTAGTGGGCAGCAGAGAATGCCCAATGAAATCCAGCCATCCTCTGGCGACTGGTTTGAGATCTTCTCTTTTGAGTTGATTAGGAACACCCTTCGTGCTAGTGGTCCACCTGGCTCCATGGATGCATATGTCCTCTAGAATCTTATCCAGGCCCTTGTCTGTTCTCATCATTGTACTATTGAAGGAGTCTGGATCATCTTTCAGCTGAGGTAGCTTTAAGATCTCCCTGATCTTGTCAGGGTGGGTATGAACAATCTTTCCTCTGACCACGGTCCGATAGTCATAGATAGCAGATCCAGATAGTCTTTGCCTGTCTGTATACCACATATTAGCATAGAACTCCTAGACCATATTCCTTCCCACTTTCATTTCAGGATTGGCTAGGATCTCCTAGTTCCTGATTCGAATTTGCTCCTGGATCTCCGGATATTCATCTTCTTTTAGATCGAATCTGACTTCCGGGATCACTGATCTTAGACCCATTATTTTGTAATAATGGTCTGAATGTTCTTTAGTTAAGAACTTCCCTTGATTCCAAAGTGGTTTTGGAACACTCTCTTTCTTGCCTCTTGGAGTGGGTTATTTTCCTTTAGGAGCCATGATCTTAGTGATCACGGATGAGCACACCAAACTTAGAGGTTTGCTTGTCCTCAAGCAAAAAGAAAAGAAAGGAGAGGGAGAGATGGAGAGCTAGGTGCAATGGTGGATGGGAGGGGAGGGAGGCCGAACCCAAATTTAAAGGGGGGTGGGTTTTCGAAAAAATAGGGAGAAGGATAAGATAGAAGATATGATTTTTAGAAAAAAAAAATATGATAAGAAAAGATATGATTTAAAATTGAAAAGATATGAAAGATATTTGAAAAAGATAGATTTGGAATTTTGAAAAAGATAGTATGGGGATTTGAAAAAGATATTGCTTAGTTGAAAAGATTTTTGAATGAAGAGAGAGATTTGTTTTGAAAATTTTGAAAAAGAGTTGAGTTGGATTAAAAAAAGGATTTGTGCTTATGTATTAAGATACATTTAATATTTTTAAAGAAGGGTTTTTAGAAATTAGGGATTTTAGAAATCAGGGTTCTTAACATGTTTATGCAAGAAATCATGAATTGAAACATGAAAATTAGGATTAAAATGAAAATATGAAGAAAAAAATGAATTTACCTCCTCCCCACCATCCTGCCGTTTGAACGCCCAAACGCTGCATGTTTTGGGCGTTCAACGCCCAAATGCTGCTTCTCCTGGGCGTTCAACGCCCAGCTGCTGCTTATTTCTGGCATTGAACGCCAGGAAGTCCTTTGTTACTGGGCGTTTTTCTGAACGCCCAGATCGCTGTAAATCTGGCGTTAAACGCCCAGAAAGAGCTTTTTTCTGGCGTTCAATGCCCAGATGGCTATCCTCACTGGCGTTCAACGCCCAGTGGATGCTTCTGTTGGGCGTTTAATGCCCAAAACAGACTTTTACTGGCGTTTTCTTGCCAGTGAGCTCTTTTTCTCTGTTTTGCGTGTAGAATCCTTTTGTAACCCTATGAACTTATACAATTGACTCTTTACTTTAGGATCAATGAACTTTATATAAACAAATAAAATCAAGAATAGGGCAAAATGCTTAGAGGAAGTGATGCCCCATGGCTGGGTTGCCTCCCAGCAAGCACTTCTTTATTGTCTTTAGCTGGACCTTGCTGAGCTTTTAATCTAGCTTCAGCCTTGAGCACTCTTGCTCAACATTGCCTTCAAGATAGTGCTTGATTCTCTTTCCATTAACAATGAACTTCTTATCAGAATCACTATCTTGAAGCTCCACATAACCATATGGTGATACACTTGTAATCACATATGGTCCCCTCCACCGGGACTTCAGTTTCCCGGGAAATAGCCTGAGCCTAGAGTTAAACAACAGAACCTTTTATCCTGGTTCAAAGATTCTAGATGATAGCTTTCGGTCATGCCATTTTTTTTATTTTTCTTTATAAAGCTTGGCATTTTCGAAAGCAGTGAATCTGAATTCCTCTAGTTCATTTAGCTGGAGCAATCTTTTTTCTCCAGCTAATTTGGCATCAAAGTTCAGGAATCTGGTTTCCCAGTAGGCTTTATGTTCCAGTTCCACGGGCAGGTGACATGCCTTACCATACACAAGTTGGTATGGAGAGGTCCCTATAGGAGTCTTGAATGCTGTTCTGTAAGCCCACAGAGCATCATCCAAGCTTCGTGCCCAATCCTTTCTACGGGTACTTACAGTCCGTTCCAGGATTCTTTTTAGCTCTCTGTTAGAGACTTCAGCTTGCCCATTAGTTTGTGGATGATATGGAGTTGCCACCTTGTGGCGAATCCCATACCGGACCATGGCAGAGTAAAGCTGTTTATTGCAGAAGTGAGTGCCCCCATCACTGATTAGTACTCTAGGGACCCCAAACCTGCTGAAGATATGTTTCTGGAGAAACTTCAGCACTGTTTTAGTATCATTGGTGGGTGTGGCAACGGCCTCTACCCATTTTGATATGTAGTCAACTGCCACCAGAATATATAAGTGTTTGAGTATGATGGTGGGAAAGGCCCCATGAAGTCAATTCCCCATACGTCAAACAACTCAATCTCCAAAATTCCTTGTTGAGGCATGGCGTAACCATGAGGCAGATTACCAGCTCTTTGGCAACTGTCACAGTTTCGTACAAACTCTCGGGAATCTTTATAGAGTGTGGGCCAATAGAAGCCACATTGGAGGACCTTGGTGGCTGTTCGCTCACCTCCGAAACGGCCTCCATATTGTGATCCATGGCAATGCCATAGGATCTTTTGTGCTTCCTCTCTAGGCACACACCTACGGATTATTTCGTCTGCACATCTCTTAAAGAGATAAGGTTCATCCCACAAGTAGTACTTTGCATCAGTAATTAATTTTTTCTTTTGTTGCCTGCTATACTCTTTGGGTATGAACCTTGCAGCTTTATAGTTTGCAATGTCTGCAAACCATGGTGTTTCCTGAATGGCAAATAAATGCTCATCCGGAAAAGTCTCAGAGATCTCAAGAGAGGGGAGGGACGTCCCTTCTACTGGCTCTATCCGGGACAGATGATCAGCCACTTGGTTCTCTGTCCCTTTTCTGTCTCTTATTTTTATATCAAACTCTTGCAGAAGCAACACCCATCTTATGAGCCTGGGTTTTGAATCCTGCTTTGTGAGTAGATATTTGAGAGCAGCATGGTCAGTATACACAATCACCTTTGATCCTACCAAGTATGATCTAAACTTGTCAATGGCATAGACCACTGCAAGCAATTCTTTTTCTGTGGTTGTGTAATTTTTCTTGGCATTATTTAAAACGCGGCTAGCATAATAAATGATGTGCAGAAGCTTGTCATGCCTCTGCCCCAGCACTGCACCAATGGCGTGATCACTGGCATCACACATTAGCTCAAATGGTAATGTCCAGTCTGGTGCAGAAATAACTGGTGCTGTGACCAGCTTGGCTTTCAGCATTTCAAACGCCTGCAGACACTCTGTGTCAAACATAAATGGCGTGTCAGCAGCTAGCAGATTGCTCAGAGGTTTAGCGATTTTTGAAAAATCCTTTATAAACCTCCTATAGAATCCTGCATGTTCCAGAAAGCTTCTGATTGCCTTAACATTGGCAGGTGGTGGTAATTTTTCAATTACCTCTATTTTTGCTTGATCCACCTCTATTCCTTTGTTTGAAATTTTATGCCCAAGGACAATCCCTTTAGTCATCATAAAGTGATATTTTTCCCAGTTTAAAACCAGGTTGGTCTCTTGGCATCTTTTCAGAACTAGTTTCAGGTGATCAAGACAGGAGCTGAATGAGTCTCCATATATTCAAAAGTCATCCATGAAGACTTCCAGAAATTTTTCCACCATATCAGAGAAAATAGAGAGCATGCATCTCTAGAAGGTTGCAGGCGCATTACACAACCCAAATGTCATCCTTCTATAAGCAAACACTCCAGATGGACATGTGAATGCTATTTTCTCTTGATCCTGGGGATCTACTGCAATCTGGTTATAGCCTGAGTAGCCATTCAAAAAGGAGTAATAATCATGACCTGCCAATCTTTCTAGCATCTGGTCTATGAATGGTAAAGGAAAATGATCCTTTCTGGTGGCTGTATTGAGCTTTCTGTAGTCAATACACATGCGCCACCCTGTAACTGTTCTTGTAGGAACCAGTTCATTCTTTTCATTATGAACCACTGTCATTCCTCCCTTTTTGGGGACAACTTGAACAGGGCTCACCCAGGGGCTATCAAAAATAGGATAAATAATCCCAGCCTCCAGTAATTTGGTGACCTCTTTCTGCACCACTTCCTTCATGGCTGGATTTAGCCGCCTCTGTGGTTGAACCACTGGTTTAGCATTATCCTCCAATAAGATTTTGTGCATGCATCTAGCTGGACTTATGCCCTTAAGGTCACCTATGGACCACCCAAGAGCTGTCTTGTGTGTCCTTAGCACTTGAATAAGTGCTTCCTCTTCCTGTGGATTTAAAGCAGAGCTTATGATCACTGGAAAAGTGTCACCTTCTCCCAGAAATGCATATTTCAGGGATGGTGGTAATGGTTTGAGCTCGGGTTTAGGAGGTTTTTCCTCTTCCAGAGGAAATTTCAGAGGCTCTTTCATTTCCTCTGAATCCTCCAAATCAGGCTGAGTATCTTTAAAGATGTCTTCCAACTCTGATTCGAGACTCACAGCCATGTTGATCTCTTCTACCAAAGAGTCAATAAGATCAACTTTCATGTAGTCTTTTGATGTGTCTGGATGCTGCATGGCTTTGACAGCATTCAACTTAAACTCATCATCATTGACTCTCAGGGTTATTTCCCCCTGTTGGACATCAATGAGAGTTTGTCCAGTTGCTAGGAATGGCCTTCCTAGAATGAGAGTGGCACTCTTGTGCTCCTCCATTTCCAGCACCACAAAGTTAGTGGGAAAGGCGAATGGCCCAACTCTGACAATCATGTCTTCAATCACGCCTGATGGGTATTTAATGGAGCCATCAGCAAGTTGGAGACATACCCGGGTTGGTTTAACTTCTTCAATTAAACCAAGCTTTCTAATAGTGGATGCAGGTATTAGGTTGATGCTTGCCCCAAGATCACATAAAGCTGTCTTGGTGCAATTACCTTCTAATGTGCATGGTATCAGAAAACTCCCAGGGTCTTTAAGCTTTTCAGGAAAGCTTTTCAGAATAACTGCACTGCATTCTTCAGTGAGGAGAACTCTTTCAGTTTCTCTCCAATCCTTCTTATGACTCAAGATCTCCTTCATGAACTTGGCATAAGAAGGTATTTGCTCAAGTGCCTCTGCAAATGGAATCTTTATTTCAAGAGTCCTGAGATAATCTATAAAGCGAGCAAATTGCTTATCCTGCTCCTCTTGGCGGAGTTTTTGAGGATAAGGTATCTTGGCTTTATATTCCTCAACCTTAGTTGCTGTAAGTTTATTTCCTATAGAAGTGGTTGAAGAAGCCTTTTTAGATGGGTTGTCATCAGCACATGTGTGTGTATGATCCCTTACTGGCAATTGAGTGCCAGAGTTAGAAGCTGGAGTGACGTTAGACACCAGCTCCTCCTCTGTTCCTGGTGTTTGAACGCCAGAACTGTGCTTC
The DNA here is from genome assembly GCF_003086295.3 of Arachis hypogaea. Classification (NCBI taxonomy): domain Eukaryota; kingdom Viridiplantae; phylum Streptophyta; class Magnoliopsida; order Fabales; family Fabaceae; genus Arachis; species Arachis hypogaea. The sequence goes on from NC_092054.1 coordinate 91,481,972, forward strand.
TTTTGGGCGTTCAACGCCAGATTCTTGCTTGTTTCTGGCATTAAACGCCAGTCTTGAGCATGGTCTGGGCGTTCAGCGCCAGCCTTCCACCCATCTTCTGGCGTTTTGATGCCAGAATTATTTTTCCCTGGGCTCCTACTGTCCTCAGATGGATTTTGGGTGGTTTGCTCATTTATTGGTTTCCTTCTGCCTTGAAGTAGGGTATTTAGTGCTTTCCCACTTCTTAATTGAACTGCTTGGCATTCCTCTGTTATTTGTTTTGACAGCTGCTGCTTTGTTTGCTTTAATTGTACTTCCATGTTTATATTAGCCATCCTTGTCTCTTGTAGTTTATCCTTGAATTCAGCTAACTGCTTTGTTAGAAAATCTAATTGTTGATTGAATTCAGCAGCTTGCTCTACAGGACTGAGTTCAGCAGTTACTGTTTTAGCCTCTTCTTTCATGGAAGAGTCACTGCTTAGGTACAGATGCTGATTTCTGGCAACTGTATCAATGAGCTCTTGAGCTTCTTCAATTGTCTTTCTTATGTGGATAGACCCACCAGCTGAGCAATCTAAAGAGATCTGAACTCTTTCTATAAGCTCATAATAGAAGATGTCTAACTGAACCCACTCTGAAAACATTTCAGAGGGGCATTTTTGTAGCATCTCTCTGTATCTCTCCCAGGCATCATAAAGAGATTCATTATCTCCTTGTTTAAAGCCATGGATGTCCAGCCTTAGCTGTGTCATCCGTTTTGGAGGAAAGTATTGATTCAGAAATTTTTCTGTCAGCTATTTCCATGTTCTTATGCTAGCTTTAGGTTCGTTATTTAACCACCTCTTGGCTTGGTCTTTTACAGCAAATGGAAACAGTAATAATCTGTAGACATCCTGATCTACTTCCTTATCATGTACTGTGTCAGCAATTTGTAAAAATTGTGCCAGAAACTCTGTAGGTTCTTCCTGTGGAAGACCGGAATACTGGCAGCTTTGCTGCACCATGATAATGAGCTGAGGATTCAACTCAAAGCTACTCTGACTCCAATGGAGGGTATGCAGATACTACTCCCATATGAAGCAGTAGAGGGGTTAGCATATGACCCCAGAGTCCTCCTGGACTGTTCATTTCCACTTAGATCCATGATGGAGAAAGGGAGATGATGTAAAATAAAAATTTTATTTTTATTTATTTATTTGATTATTTCGAAAATAAAATAAAATAAATAAAAAAAGGGTGAAGATTTTTGAAAAAAAAATGAGGAGAGAGAAAGTGGTTAGGAAGTTTTGAAAAATATATGATTTGGAAAAGATTTTGAATTTTGAAAAAAAAATCTGAATTTTTAAAAATAATTTTTGAAAATTTGTTTGAAAAATAGAGAGAAAAGATATTTTTGAATTTAGTGAGGAAAGAGAAAAACAATAAAATAGCATAAGATTTAAAATTTTTAGATCTAATGCTCCTTGTTTTCGAAAATTTTGGAGGGAAAACACCAAGGAACACCAAACTTAAAAATTTTAAGATCAAGACACAAGGAAAACTCAAGAACACTTTGAAGACTCACAAGAACACATGAACATGAAGAAAGAACACCAAACTTAAATTTTTCGAAAAACAAAGAAAATTCAACAAGAAAACACCAAACTTAGAAGTTGGCACAAGATTTATTCAAAGAAAAATTAATTTTGAAAAAGATTTTAAAAATAAGATAGCCAATTACCAAGAACATAAGCACCACGCTCTAACTAATTGAGCTATAAAATTAAAGTGTTTTAACAATGTATAAATAATAAAAGACTCTAAACCAAAAAGAAAAATTTTTCCTAATCTAAGCAATAAAATAAACCGTCAGTTGTCCAAACTCAAACAATCCCCGGCAACGGCGCCAAAAACTTGGTGCATGAAAATTACTTCACACTATGTAATTCCGCACAACTAACCAGCAAGTGCACTGGGTCGTCCAAGTAATACCTTACGTGAGTAAGGGTCGATCCCACGGAGATTGTTGGCTTGAAGCAAGCTATGGTTATCTTGCAACTCTTAGTCAGGATATTAATTAGTGGTTATCAATTGACTTGCAAATGAACAAGAGAGCATGAATTAAGGGTTACTTGTTATGCAGTAAATGAGAATATGTTGGAGTTTTGGAGATGCTTTGCCTTTTGAATATCTGCTTTCTCTCTATCTTCTTCTTCACGCACGCACGTCCCTCCTATGGCAAGCTGTGTGTTGGAGGATCACCGTTGTCAATGGCTACCATCCTTCCTTTCAGTGAAAATGGTCCAGGTGCGCTGTCACCGCACGGCTAATCATCTGTAGGTTCTCGATCATACCAGAATAGGATTCGCTATCCTTTTCCGTCTGTCAATACGCCCAGCACTCGCGAGTTTGAAGCTCGTCACAGTCATCCAATCCCAGAATCCTACTAGGAATACCACAGACAAGGTTTAGACTTTCCGGATTCTCAAGGATGCTGCCAATGGATTCTAGCTTATACCACGGAGATTCCGATTAAAGAATCTAAGAGATACTTATTCAATCTAATGTAGAACGGAGGTGGTTGTCAGGCACACGTTCATAGGTTGAGAATGGTGATGAGTGTCACGGATCATCACATTCATCATAATAAGGCGCAAATGAACATCTTAGATATGAACAAACATGATTGAATAGAAAACAGAAATACTGGCATTAACTCATCGAGGCACAGCAGAGCTCCTCACCCCCAACAATGGAGTTTAGAGACTCATGCCGTCAAAAAGGTACAAAGTTTCGATCTGAAATGTCATGAGATCAAAAATAAATCTCTAAAAGTTGTTTAAATACTAAACTAGTAACCTTGGTTTACAGAAAATGAGTAAACTGTGATAGATGGTGCAGAAATCCACTTCTAGGGCCTACTTGGTGTGTGCTGGGGCTGAGACTAAAGCTTCTCACGTGCATAGGGCTGTTTTGGGCGTTCAACGCCAGCTTTGGATCCAATTCTGCCGTTGAACTCTAACTCCTAACTTGTTTCTGGCGCTGGACGCCAGACAGCAGCATGGAATTGGCGTTGAACGCCAGTTTACGTCGTCTATCCTTGAGCAAAATATGAACTATTATATATTTCTGGAAAGCCCTGGATGTCTACTTTCCAACGCAATTGGAAGCGTGCCATTTGAAGTTCTGTAGCTCCAGAAATTCTATTTTGAGTGCAGGGAGGTCAGAATCCAACAGCATCAGCAGTCCTTTTTCAGCCTGAATCAGATTTTTGCTCAGCTCCCTCAATTTCAGCCAGAAAATACCTGAAATTACAGAAAAACACACAAACTCATAGTAAAGTCCAGAAATATGAATTTTTCCTAGAAACTAATGAGAATAAACTAAAAACTAACTAAAATATATTAAAATCTATATGAAATTAACCCCAAAAAGCGTATAAAATATCCGCTCATCAGTGACGTTAGAATTTTTGCTAGTAAAGAATTTTATAAAAATAGTTGCGTTGTAGATATAGATTCTAAACCAACAAAAATCCCTTCGTGCAAACGTTTTGGTTGTCACAAGTAACAAACCCCTAAATTAATTGATAACAGAAGTATTCAAACCTCGGGTCGTCTTCTCAATGAACTGCAGGAAAGTGTGTTCTTATTATTGGTTATGGAGATTGTAAATTAGGGTTTTGAGAATGAGGAGCGAATAGTCTAATTAGCAAATAAAGTAAATGAAGAACAACCAATTTAAATGGCAAATAAAATAAATAGATGACTGTAAATAAACTTTTGGCAAGGTATGAGAAATTAGAGGTCCTATCCTAGCTATCCTTATCAATGATGATGAAAATTGAATCTTAATTCCACTTTGTTAACCTTTACTAAGGCAAAGGAAGGTCAAGGGATTAATTTGTTTGATCTTCGGATCCTATTTATTTCCTAAGAAAAGATTGGGATTATTAAAGTTCAATTTATTTAATAAAGATAACAATTATCAATCATGTTTGAGTTTGATAACTCCTGAGTTATTGATTTCTTAACCAAGACCAAAAGGAGAAAAGTAAATCTACTGGAATAAAAATGTCTTCAGATGGGAATAACAATAATGTAAATAAAAGAAAGCAATAATAAACTGAAATACCTCAAATAACATTAATACAAAGAGTAATCTGTAACATAGAAGAATTCATAAATAAAATTGCAAAAGTAAATAGAAGGGAATATTGAACCTGCTAAAGAGATAATCCTAAAAGCGAATAAAATCCTAATTCTAAATCCTAATCCTAAAGAGAGAGGAGAAATCTCCCTCTCAAAACTAAATCTAAATCATGGAAAACTAACTAATTGGCGACTCTCTTTGAATGGATGCATTCCCCCACTTCATAACCTCTGGTCTATGCCTTCTGGACTTGGATTTGGGCCAAAAAGGGCTTCAGAATTCGCTATGAGCGTTTTCTGCAATTTCTGGTGTGTGGCCTCTGTCACACGGTCGCATCATTCAGAGTTTTCCTTGTCACGCGGTCACGTCAGTCATGCGACCGCGTCATATGTGTTCTGCTTAAGGCGCGCGGTCGCGTCATTCATGCGGCCGCGTCAATGCCTTTTCGCGCTGGCATGCGGCCGCGTCGCCCATGCGATCGTGTGGCTGCCAATTTCTTCAAAAACTCTGTTTTGTGCTTTCCTTCCATTTTTGTATGTTTCCTTTCCATCCTTTAAGTCATTCCTGCCTTAGAAGATCTGAAACTACTCAACACACTAATCACGGCATCGAATGGAAATAAAGGTAATTAAAATAATTAATTTTAAAGCATAGGAAACATGTTTTTTCACATACATCACATAATAAGGAAGGGAAAGTAAAACCATGCAATTAATATGAATAAGTGGGTGAAGGATTGAATAAATCACTCAGATTAAGCACAAAATATATCATAAAATATGGGTTTATCAACCTCCCCACACTTAAACAATAGCATGTCCTCATGCTAAGTCCAAGGGTAATGTTAGGTTAAAGTGGTAGAATGCCATGCAATGCAATCTAATCTAAATGCAACTACCTAGATGCATCATGTAATTCTAATTTTTGTGCACTTGTATATAAAGCTTGCATGTAGTTGAATTAATTCACGTTCTCAAGGAGTCATATATATATTATATATATATTATATATATATATATATATATATTATATATATATAATATATATATATTATATATATATATATATATATATATAGCCAAACCTTAGATAGTTGATAAATTTCCTTTACAATTGAAATGGGAGAGAAAAACATTTTATAAACTTGCAAGACAATTAATAATTTCAGCAGAGATATATGTTAATGAGCTATTGAACCCTCACTGAATTTTGTGTTTACTCTCTAGTCACTCAGTGTTTATTGGGTTAATCACTCTATTCTTCTTTTTATTCTTACTTTCTATAACTTTATTCTTCATCTAACCAATCAACAATTATAGAATATAGACATACCAAAAATCATGAGGTCTTTAATTAAGGTTGTAATGCGGCCAAGGTAAAGGTAAGGGTATATGTATAAGGCTAAGTGAGCTAATAAGTGAATCCTTAATTAGTCTAAGATCTCACCTAACATACATACTTTGTAAAGCAAAGCTTCTTTACCTATTTTCTGATATTTTCCCACTTTTGATGTTACATGCTCATGTTTCAATGTTTATTATTTTTTATCCATGTGCATTGCTTTATTTCACATTTGGGGAATTCTTTTGTGTCCCCTTTATTCAACCACTGAAAAATAACACTTTTTTTTTAATGCACATGGTAATTCAATTATTTTGATTTCACATGAGCATGCTTCCCAAAACTTTTGTTTTGAATTATTTTATTCTTTTCAACTTTTCTACCTTTTGTTTTTATCATCCATGTTCCCAATAGGTTTTCCACACTTAAACAATTATACACTTTCTATCTTAAGCTAACCAAGGATCCAACTTGGGATTTTTATTTTATTTTTCTGCTTAAGGCTAGTATTGTGGCTTATAGAATAAGAGGGGATTTAAAGGCTCAAGGGGGCTAACAAGGGTGATGTAAAGGGTAGGCTAATTTGGAATAAGTGAGCTAAAATTAAACAATGGCCTCAATCACTCTCTTAGTATGTATTTCTATTCTATAATCGAACATATAGATTAAAACAAAGTAAAGAACATCAGAAAAAAAAGGGCGGAACACACAGGAATAAAAGTTATGGATTGAATGTAACCATACAATTAAGCTCAAAACTCACAGGCTGTGTGTTCTCTAGCTCAAAAATCATTTATCAGTTATGTATGTCACGCAAGTAAAATCAAAAGTTCCCATTATTCTCAATGTAAAACTTAAGGTGGCTTTAAAGTTCTAGTGTTTCTCCTTGATGAAATGTTGTTAACTAACTAACATTTAATGCTATATATACAAGTCGTGTGGATTGTTTCTTATTGTGTTCAAGTTCCTAGTTTACTCCCTTTTTATATTTTTCAATTTAAACTAAGCTATCTTATGCTAAAAAGGGTAAACTATACTAATTAATCCACAATTTCTATAACTAATAAGTTAGAATTGCTACTAAACTAAATGACTAAAATATGAACTGAAGTGCAAAATGCAGAAATAGAGTAAAAATACATAAAAATAGCAATATATAAGTACTGAGAAAAGAAAAATAAAAAAAAAAGAAAAATACAAAAAAGTAGCAAAATAAAATAAAAAGAGTCTGTAATGGTTCACCAAAAAAATGTACGCCAGAGATGACGACCTCCTCACACTTAAAATGAAGCATCGTCCCTAATGCTCACTCAAGCAGGGTGTGAAGGGGTGTCATCACTGGAAGGACGGGTAGCTGGAGTCTCTGTGGTGGTGGTCTGAGGATTTACCTGCTACAGAGGAGGTGCTGACTGGATAGGGATCTCGGGGTCTACACCCTGAATCTGAGGTGGAGCCTCCTGATGTGATATGGCCTGCTCTGTGCCTGCCTACACAGCCTCGCTTTGTGGATGGGTTTCTGCCTCGTGATCATCTGCCTCCTTCTCAGATGCATTGGATGGTGTGTCAGGCTCGGAGGGGATGTCGCCAGATCGTATCATCAGCTTCAGGTGCTCATAGCGTCGCTTGTTGCGACGCTCCATCTGGTGAAGTCGTCGAAACAGGCGGTTTACTAGATGATAGACGGGCTATGGGGCAGGTGGAGGTGCAGTGGTGGTGGCAGGGGTAGTTGTAGAGGAAGAGGGGCCTGCAGATGGTGTGGCAGTCTCAGCAGTAGCAGTGAGGAAAAGAGGTCTGCAGCCCAAAGCCAGAAATTTCCTACTGTGAGGGATAATCTTCTTGCATTCTGCAGCAGGTGGCTTTTCATCAGCATCCTCCCAAGGCATGTCAGCTCGACGGCCTAGCTGTGTAATCAGATAAGGAAAGGGAAGAGTGCCTCGGACGTGGACCCTGGCCATATAGTACCAGATAAAGCGTGGCAGGTACAGGTCCTTACCCTCCATCACACACCATAGGAGGGTGATCATAGTGGCTGGTATCTCAGTCTCGTGAGTACTCGGCATAATGAAGTTGCTAAGTATCTGATGCCATAGCCGAGCCTCATCATTTAAGTAAATCCGCTTGATTCCCTTTGGCATGGTAGTGTTCTAACCCATAATCCAAGGAACAGTCGGGTCAAAGGCTATCCTGGCCTTGACTGCATCCCAATCAAACTTCATAAAGCGCATGTCCTCCTTAGCTTTTTGATAACCATCCAGCTGATTAGATTTAAGCAGAAGTTTCAGAACATCCTCTATGGCCTCTTCATTGACCAGAATCTGCTTCCCTCTTAGGTTCACTGCATCTAGGGAAGTCTTGAAGTAATTGCAGTAGAATTCCCTTACCCAAGATGCATTGACCTCAGTCAGGTTTCTTTCCAGGAAGAACCAGGCTCTTTGTTTGATTTGATCAGAGGTGTATTGCTGGAGTTCTTCTGGGATCTTCAAAGTCCTCTCTAGGTATAGGTTCCTGGAGGTTGCAAACACCGGATACTTCAGCTCACAGTATCGGTTTGCAAACTTTACTGGATCAGTAGCAGGGAGTAGCTGGTCGGCCTTCTCCTGCAGGGTAAAGTTTTTCTCCCGCCAGGAGTCATCGTGCATGATATCCATGATGGACATAGCGGATTCTCCTCTTTTACGTTTGCCATTAGTTGCCTTTGCTTTTCCCTTTCTCTGGGTGGCAGACATCCTGAAAAACAGGAAACCAGGATATAATAAAAACAGGAAAACAAATAGGCAAATAGTCAAAAGAAACACAAAGTGGCAAAGGAGCAATAGGATAAGGAAAATGAGTTAAGTAAATGTGCATTAAGGATTGTATAGGAGTTGAAAGTCTGAAAAGAAGAATTCACAATCCAAAATATAATAGAAGGCATGTTAATTAGGAAAAATTATCAGTATGCCATGGTTAGAAGGTTAAAGAGAAAGTGAAAAACCAAGAAGAGAGAGTATGAAAGGTTAGGTTGGTTAGAATTGAAAAAGAGTTTAAGAAGTTAAAATTAGTGAGTTAGTAAAAAGTGGGTTAATGTAAGTGGTATAATGATAAGTTTCTAAGTAACAAGCATTCACAATTAAAGGCTACAGGTAACTCATAACCAAACAAGGAAATTAGGTTGATGATGATTCAGATAGATATAGAAATAGCAAAAAATTGGAATTTAATCATCAAAAATGCAGATTATGAACCAGGAAATCAAAGAGAATGAGAAAGCTTGCCCTAGCATTCATGAATTTGTTTGGTAAAAACGGAGTAAAGCAGAGTTTAAATAGCCAATACCAAAACATGAATGAATGTCAAAAACAGTTTATAAAAATTTGGGCAGCATTCCGGCTGATATTGGATTGTCCCAGAAAATAAACAGCAACAGAATAGTTCATATGAATCAAAAGTAAAGTTGTAATTAAATTGTATGAATAAGAAAGAGCATAGCAGCAAGAACTTGAAGAGCAGCATATGAACATTACTAAACTTCACAGCAACAGCAGAATTGCAAATTGATAATACAAGAAACACGAACAGTGCAATTAAACAGGCCTAAATCCACTAACCACATCCTAGGCTACCTAACAACCTAGAATCCACTACAACATGCATATCTAACTAGCCTAAATATGAACATAAACAGAAAAATATGAATTAACTACGAATGGAGAGAAGGGTGGCGTTTGTCGGAACCTTGTAGGCGAATTAAGGAGAGTGGGGCAGAGAGATGGCTGGGGATGGTGTCGGTGGTGTCTGGCGCGGCGGAGGAGGGTGGCGCAGTTGTTCGGTGATGGTGGCTGGGTGGTGGTGGTGTAATCGGAGAAGAAGAGAGGGAGGAGAGGGGTTTGGGGGGGGGGGGGGCGGGGGGACGCGAATGGTAGGGTTCGCGTGACTGGGGGGTTATAAATTTGAATCCACGCGATCGCGTGGGGCACGCGGTTGCGTGGCTGGAGTGAAATGGGGTTCGACGCGATTGCGTGAGTGGCGCGATCGCATGGAATAGCTAAAGAGGGAATGACGCGATCGCCTGGGGCATGCGATCGCGTCGCTGGAAATTGTGCTAAACGCACGAATCCAGCGTCGTTTCAGTGCAACTCTCTGTCTCCTTTTGGGATGTTGTGTAATCCATGCAACGCAATCGCGTCGCTCATGCTGTCGCGTGGGATTGATGTTGTGCAAGTGACGCGATCGCGTCAGGGACGCGATCGCGTGGGCCGTTTGTGCGAAACGCACAATGGCCGCACGATTCCAGCCTAACTTTCTGGACGTTGGATCTTTATGCCGATCTCCAGATCACGCGGCCGTGTGAATGACGTGGTCGCGTGGGAAGTGTTTTTCGGAACTTGACGTGATCGCATGAATGATGCGGTCGCGTCGCACACCCTCTTTTTTTTTGTGCAAAATGCAGAATGCAATGCTAAAATGAATGTTATGCATGATTCCAGGTTCAATGAAGTAAAATAAAATAAAATTCAAAAATAAACAAAACGGAATAAAATTAAAATTGAAAAAAAAGAACGATCATACCATGGTGGGTTGTCTCCCACCGAGTACTTTTAGTTAAAGTCCTTAAGTTGGACATTGGATGAGCTTCCTGTTATGGTGGCTTGTGCTTAAATTCATCCAGAAATCTCCACCAACGCTTGGAATGCCAATAGCCTCCGGGGTCCCAAACTAGGCATGTAAAGCTTCTGAGCAGCTTCAAATAGATTCTCAGGCTCCCTGGGTGACAAGTGTCAGAATAGATTCTAGGATCCCAAACTTGGCTTTTAAATCCGCCTTCGTCTTGATCTATATTTTTCCATCCAGGCGGTTTAGAAATTAGATTCTCAGCAGAATAACCAATCGTTTTCCGAGATCCATCCGATTGATCATGATGCCAATCTGTGCACTTCGAGTTGAAGCGTGGAACCTTATTAAACCTTGTGCACCAGCTCTGAGTACGAGCCATTTCCCGCTTACTCTTATAGCCACAGAGAGCTCTAAGCTGGCCATCTGTTTCAAGCAAACCATATTCAAGTGGAAAAATATAGTTAAAGGTTAAAAATTGTACCCACTTGAAACTTGTATTGGGTGGTAATGGCCTTGGGATAGGTGGTTCCAGTGGTTCTGTGAGTTCTACTCCCTTGTGCTCTTCTGTGAATTTCTCCACTTCTTTGCAAGATTCTTCAAATGTATCCATGTCCTGATCAAAGCCATCTATGTCTTCCTCATCACTTAAGTCATAGACTGGAGGTTGAGAGAAATCTACCTCCTTATCACCTTCGTATTCACTTGGGGAAGATTCTTCGATCTCAAAGAATTCACTCGCGGATGCAAGTTCATTACGTAGGGGTTGGGCACTGTCCTCCTTAGCATCAATTGTAACGTCCTTGACAGAATTTTCCACAACTCTGGATTCCCATGGAAGTTCAGCGTCTCCTAAGTCTTTAACCAACTCTTCTTCTTAAATAATGACAGCTTCCTCTACTTATTCCAAGACGAAGCTATGCTCTGTCTTGTCCACTGGAGTTTCTAGTATCTCCTTCATGCTACGCTCTTCGTTAGATTGTCCACATGGGGCTGTGGGAGGTCCTTGAATGTTCGAACGTCTAGAAGATAATAGACTTACTGCTTGCTCCAGTTGATGAAGGGTTGTTTGAAGTTGATCTACTGTTTCCTTGAGGCAAACCTTTGATTCTCGGGGTGATAGATTTGGATATGGTACATGAGGAAGTGGTGATGTTTGGGAGTAATTGGACTGGAATCGGGATAGATGAGGATCATACGGTGGTGAATGGTGAAAAGGATCTTGTGAGTGTGGTGGTTCGAAGTTATGTTGAGAGGATGGTCTATAAGCACATGGTGGGGCTTGTGGGTAATTACAAGGTTGTCCACCATGTCTATTGGCTTGGTATGCATTGTAGAATGGTCTTTGTCCATGATATCTTGGAGGGTGTTGTTGCCTAAAGGGTTGATCAGATCCTCTTGGCTCCATCAATCTTTGATTGTTCTGACCTTGATGCATGTTCCTGTTATAACTTCCATTCCTTTCAATAACATTAGAACCAAACTCAAAGCGAAAGGGGTGAGAATTTCATAGTAGCTAATAGAAATAAAAAGGGGAAGATAAAGACAAATAAACAAGTAAAAGAAAAATATTTACAATAACCAATAATAAGGCACACGATTGCATTTCCCCGGCAACGGCACCATTTTTTTGACGTTGGGATTTTTGCTAGTAAAGAATTTTATAAAAATAGTCGCGTTTTAGATATAGATTCTAAACCAACAAAAATCCCTTCGTGCAAACGTTTTGGTTGTCACAAGTAACAAACCCCTAAATAAATTGATAACCGAAGTATTCAAACCTCGGGTCGTCTTCTCAAGGAACTGCAGGGAAGTATATTCTTATTATTAGTTATGGAGATTGTAAATTGGGGTTTTGAGAATGAGGAGCGAATAGTCTAATTAGCAAATAAAGTAAATGAAGTACAAGCAATTTAAATGGCAAGTAAAATAAATAGATGACTGTAAATAAACTTTTGGCAAGGTATGAGAAATTAGAGGTCCTATCCTAGCTATCCTTATCAATGATGATGAAAATTGAATCTTAACTCCACTTTGTTAACCTTTACTAAGGCAAAGGAAGGTAAAGGGATTAATTGGTTTGATCTTCGGATCCTATTTATTTCCTAAGAAAAGATTGGGATTATTGAAGTTCAATTTAATTAACAAAGATAACAATTATCAATCATGTTTGAGTTTGATAACTCCTGAGTTACTGATTTCTTAACCAAGACCAAAAGGAGAAAAGTAAATCTACTGGAATAAAAATGTCTTCAGATGGGAATAACAATAATGTAAATAAAAGAAAGCAATAATAAACTGAAATACCTCAAATAAAATTAATTCAAAGAGTAATCTGTAACATAGAAGAATTCATAAATAAAATTGCAAAAGTAAATAGAAGGGAATATTGAACCTGCTAAAGAGATAATCCTGAAAGCGAATAAAATCATAATTCTAAATCCTAATCCTAAAGAGAGAGGAGAGAATCTCCCTCTCAAAACTAAATCTAAATCATGGAAAACTAACTAATTGGCGATTCTCTTTGAATGGATGCATTCCCCCACTTCATAACCTCTGGTCTATGCCTTTTGGACTTGGATTTGGGCCAAAAAGGGCTTCAGAATTCGCTATGAACGTTTTCTGCAATTTCTGGTGCGTGGTCTCTGTCACGCGTCCGCGTGGGTCACGCAGTCGCGTCATTCGGAGTTTTCCTTGTCACGCGGTCGCGTCAGTCATGCGACCACGTCATATGTGTTCTGCTTAAGGCGCGCGATCGCGTCAGTCATGCGGCCGCGTCAATGCCTTTTCGCGCTGGCATGCGGCCGCGTCGCCGATGCGATCGCGTGGCTGCCAGTTTCTTCAAAAACTCTGTTTTGTGCTTTCCTTCCATTTTTGTATGTTTTCTTTCCATCCTTTAAGTCATTCCTGCCTTAGAAGATCTGAAACTACTAAACACACTAATCACGGCATCGAATGGAAATAAAGGTAATTAAAATAATTAATTTTAAAGCATAGGAAACATGTTTTTCACATACATCACATTATAAGGAAGGGAAAGTAAAACCATGCAATTTATATGAATAAGTGGGTGAAGGATTGAATAAATCACTCAGATTAAGCACAAAATATATCATAAAATATGGGTTTATCATCAGGGGACAAGCAGAGACTCAACACACATTCACATTTACACAATTTTAGTTTTAGTTTGAATTCTAGAGAAAAAAGACTACTTCCTCTAGGGTTCTTGGCATTATTAGATTTTTAGTTTTATGCATTTGAATTGGATATTGAGAGTGTTACTACCTTCGATTGAAGTCTCTTTCACTACAATTTGCTTTCTTATTTCCTTACTCTTTTACTTTCCATTCAGTTTATTCAGAGTTACATATGGATATCTTCGATTTTGGGAATTATTAATGCAAGAGTTATTTTTACATTTAATTTCATTATTTGTTTGATTATCATCTCCCCTTAATTTATTAGCTCAAAAATTACTTTTACTAAATTAATTTTAATTACCATGTCTCCTTTTACTCCCTTTACATGTTTGCGAAAGTGGCATCCATGTCAATGGAGTAGGCTCCCAACTTGACTTTGGAGTTGATTAATAGGAGACCCTTGAGTTGGAATACTCAAGTGTTAATTTGTAATTGGAAGTTGTTGGCTAACTCTCTAGTCACTAACTCTAATCCTTCCCTAGGAAGGGATTAGGAGTTGTGAATCAGAGTTGGTTAGTTACTTGACTTTCCTTTATTAGGTAAGGGATAACTAAGTAGAAGCAACAACCTCTTACTATTATACTTGAGAAAATTCAACAAGGATAGAAATTCTGATTAATCTTCTCCTAGTCAAGGCTTTTTATTTCAAATATATAAAACCTCTTGTTAATTTTTATTGCTCTAATTAACAGTCATTTATTTTTCCGTTCTCTAACTCTAAAAATTCTCAAAAAATTCCTGACCAATAAATTGCACTTTTTTGTCATCTCGTTGGGAGTTGACCTCGGAATTCTACTCCCAGTATTTTATTCTTAAATTGTGACATCTCTTTTTAAATTGATAAGCGGAATTTTTGTCGGTTAAGAACTGTACTTGAAACGTTAATTCCATTATAAATTCTTAATTGGCAATTTTCCTCCCGTCAACACCCCTGTGAAAATTTAAACCTATGCACACGCACAGCCCTGTGCATACGCACACACGAGAGAAGGCTTGCTGTTGGCAGTGCTAGCATAGCCTGTGCGCACATACAACCAACGAAGATTTACCACATGTGTGCATGCACAGCCATGTGCACACGCACACGTTGGGAAGGCAGTTTGTTGGGTGGTGCTAGCACAGGCTGTGCGTAGGCACACATTTTGAAAAATCTCCTGGGCACACCCCTATGCGTAGGCACACGTTTTGAAAAATCTACTGGGCGTGCGCACGCACACCCCTGTGCGTACGCGCACGCCCTGTTTTATAACTTAAACTTTATTTTTAAACTATTTCACTTTCCCAACAAGTTTGTATACTTCTATTACACCATTCTAAGACTCTTGGGCTTATTTTTGGGTATCAAAACATGGGAAAAGCCTTAAGTGGAATTAATTGGTATTTATCTTAAAAAATTAGAAAACAGAGGCTTAGGTTTCTGGTGTACTGAGGATGGGTTTGGTGGAGTTAGAAGGAAGAATGGAATATGAATTGAGAACTGATGAACTGATGAGTTCTGAATGAAAATGTTGAATTGACAGTAGTTGAGATGAGTCGAGGACTCAGAATGGAAATGTGAATTTACAGTGGTTGAGATGAGTCGAGGACTCAAAATGGAATGATGAATCCATGATCTGCTAAAAATGTTTTCTGAAAACCACTGAACTTCTATTTTATACTAAAAAATGATGAGACGCTATGCACCTGGCAGGGACGGTGGTTAATCCCGCTTGTCGAGGTAGCGGCGGTGGCGTAAGGACGGTGGTTAATCCCGCTTACGTTGAGATGTGAGGTCTGTGGCAAGAGTATCCCGCTCGCATCCCTTCAGATCAATAGAGTGTGCAGGCACAAAATCCTGGACGGTGATCCGAGCACCATATCTCGGGGGTTTCCAATGATGATTCTGAAGGGCGACATCTCCATGTAGATGTGTCAGGTAGGCAATTGAACCGAAAATGTGATATCACAGCCAGTAGGATTGGCATTCATCATGTGCATCTTCTATCTGTTTGTATGCTTTGCCGACTTGCAATTGTATGCCTAAATCGTATAACATGTCTACTTACTTACTTGAATTACTTGCCTTATATGCTTCTACTTGTGTTTTACTTGCATTGATATTATCTGTGTTTTCTATTGGGATTGAGGAGGTTCGGAAAGCGTTGGCGATGGGATCGCAAGGAGGATAGGTTGACGAAGGCTGTGGGACACGGAGAATTGTTAGACTAGAAAATCCTTAAGTTAGATTACCCTTTTAAATATGTTAAGGTTTAAGTTATGTTAAGGTTTTGTATATGCTTTTTTGTTTTTAGTGAAGCCTTAAGATTGAATATTGTGAAGGATATGAAGTCTAGGATTGCTTTTGGCATTCCGGGGTCTTATATCTTACATCACTGGGCACTCTTACCATATTGAGAACCTCCGTTCTCATACCATATTTCTGTTGTATTTTTCAGATGCAGGTCGCAACCCACCTCGGTGAGTTGCTTGGATGTCACAGAAGCGGAGGATCCCTATCCGTTTTGGATGTCTTTTTGTATATTTTGTTTATATCTCTCACCTTTATATTTTGTTTTTGCCTAGAGTCTTGTATTGAGAGAGAAAAACTTGTATAAGCTATTTTAAACTTTAGTTTCTGTTTGTCTGTATATATAGCTAGTCAGCTTAAACTCCACGAGCCTTAGCTAGATTCTTATGATATTATACTCTTATCTTTTGTTATATTATATCTATATCTTGTGCCTTAAGTTAGTAGCTCCGTTAGTACGTTTTGCGCTTTTCAAATCCTATTTTTGAGCTATATCCTTCATCGGGCTTCTAGGTTATATTAATTCTTTCTATATATTATATGTATGAGCTTAGAACTATCGTAACCTTTGATTAACCTTTGCTTTATGACGCGAGGTAAGGCTTAGGGTATTTAGGGTGTTACATTTAGTGGTATCAGAGCGGTTCGTCCTTGTGAGCCTGAGGGATGGACCGATTGTGCTTTATTGCATACTCTGTGTATCTTTTCTTTGATGCTATTAGGTTATCTATTTGATATTGCATAGCATGCTTGTTTGTGAGTGCTTGTTTGGGATAATTGAAACACTAGGCTTTTGATATTGAGACTGATCACCTTGATATCGATTGTTTGGTGTAGACAGGAACCCTAATGGCCACTTGCAGACGAGGTCGTACACGTTCTTGAGCCGAGAGTAGAAATGCGCAACCGGCTGATAACCATGCCGAATTCATAGCGGCAATGGTGAATCTTGCAAATACCATGGAGGCAAATGCTGCTGCGACTCTGCAAGCTGTGCAGAGGTCAGGCCAACCGGCTGGGAATGGAAACGAAAATGGCAAAGGAAACGCATATGACAATGTTGAAGGGAATGGAGATAACATGGGTGGTGCTCCGATGACCTTTGCAACTTTTCTCAAAGTTCATCGGCCAAGTTTTAGGGGATCAACTAACCCTATGGAAGTGGACAACTGGTTCCAGGCCATGGAGCGTGCTTTACAGGTGCAGCATGTTCCAAACAACCAATATGTGGAGTTCACCGCATATCAGCTTTTGAGAGAGGCCCAGCATTTGTGGCAAGTAGAGTGCCGCTTGCTACAGCTCTAGAATGCTGACATTCCTTGGGATATATTCCAAACAGCCTTCTATAGGAAGTATTTTCTTGAGTCTGCAAGGGAAGCGAAGGAGATGGAACTTATGCAGCTGAAGCAAGGTTCATTGTCTGTGGCAGATTATACTAGCAAATTTGAGGAGCTTTGTAGGTTTTCTAGGGTATGTTAGGTGTCCTAGAGACCTACGAATGCTGGAAATGTATTAAATATCAGAGGAGGTTGAAGGATAGCATCATGACTGCTGTGGCTCCTATGGAGAGTCGTACCTTCTCTGAGTTGGTGAACAAAGTGAGGGTGGTTGAAGAATGTGCAAAAACGGTAGCTTCGTCCAAGGAAACTCACGGAGGAAATACTAGTAAGGGACGTGGAAAATACTTTCATCCGAGGGGTCAAAGTTTCAAGAGAGGAGGACATCCGCCTCAAGGTCAAGGCGGCTTTAGAAAGAACACTCAGAATCGGTTTCAGTATGCCAAAGGGAAAGGAAATCAGAGTAAGATTTCTCCGGATTTGACTTGTGTGCGTTGTGGGCATTTTTATCCATATGACTCTTGCAAGATTGGTTTAGGTGGTTGCTTCAACTGTGGCTTGCCTGGTCACCTTGTGAGGGATTGCACTTGTGGGAAGAACCCAAATGCAGGACAGAATCAGCACCAAGGGCTAGTGTTTGCTGTGAATGCCAAGCATGCTTCTAAGGCGGATCTGTTGATGAGAGGTAACTGTTTAATTGGTGATAAAGTCTTGATTGCATTGTATAATATTGGAGCTTCGCATTCATTTATTTCATTTTCTAAGGTTGGGGAACTAGGCTTGAAAGTGTCAAAGTTAGCATTTGATCTACATGTACATATTCTGCATCAGACAGTTATGACTAGGTCAGTCTATAGGCAAGTAGGTTTCAAGATTGAGGGTAAAGACTTTGTGCATGATTTGATCTATTTATAAATGGTTGGGTTGGAAAATATTTTTAGGGTTTGATTGGTTGTCGAAGAACCGAGTTTTGTTGGATTGCTTTGAGCGGTCAATTCGGTTTATCCCGGAAGGAGAAAATAGAGCAGTGATAGCTGAGGGCTATTACCTGAACTCTGTAATGGTGCACTGTAGTGGGGAAGAGTGTCAGGGTTATATTTGTTGACTGCTAATGCTTTGGGTGATGCCCAGAACTTAGATAAAATTCCGGTAGTTAGAGACTTTCCTGAGGTGTTCCTGAAGAGAGGAACTCTCGCACGATCTAGAATTTTCGCAAATGAATTTGCATTGTAAGTATAGCTTCTAGACTGACAAGAATTCCTTTCTTACAAACGTTTTGGTTGTCACAAGTAACAAACCCCTAAATAAATTGATAACCGAAGTATTTAAACCTCGGGTCGTCTTCTCAAGAAACTGCAGGGAGGTATGTTCTTATTATTGGTTATGAGTTGTGTAAATTGGGGTTTTGAAAGTAAAGAACAAGTAATTTAAATGACAAATAAAATAAATAAATAACTGTAAAATAAACTCTTGGCAAGGTATGAGAGTTTGGAATTTCTATCCTAGTTATCCTTATCAGGTGTGATGAGAATTGGATTTTAATCCCACTTAGTTAAGTCAAGTGGACTAATTAGATTGATCCTCAAGTCCTAGTCAATCCCTGTGGGAAGACTAGCTTTAGAGCGATCTAGATTAATTAAGAATCTGCCAATTTCAACCACTGCTGAGTTTGACAACTCAAGTGTTACCAATTACTTAACCAAAGCCAAAAGGAATAAAATATCTAAATTAAATTAAAAGCATTCATAAATAGAATAAAACAATTATAAACTGAAATACCTCAAATAATATTAATTAAGAAAATCATAACATGAATGTAGCATAAGCCAAATTGAAAAGATAAATAATAATCAAAGGTATATAATAAAAGTAGAAAATAAATAAGAGGAACATTGAACCTGCACTTGAAGAGAAGTAATCCTAAAATTAAGAGAAATCCTAATCCTAAAACCTAAGAGAGAGGAGAGAACCTCTCTCTCTAAAAACTACATCTAAACTATGAAAAGTGAATAATTGGAGATCTCTCTGAATGGATGCATTCTCCCACTTCATAACCTCTAATCTGTGCCTTCTAGACTTGGATCTGGGCCAAAAAGGGCTTCAGAAATCACTGGGAGCATTTTCTGTAATTTCTGGTGCGTGGCATCTGTCACGCGTCCGCGAGGGTCACGCGGTCGCGTCATCTGGAGTTTTCCTTATCACGCGTTCGCGTCGCTGCCTTTTCGTACTGGGCATGCGGCCGCGTCGTCCATGCGTTCGCATCGCTGCCAGTTTCTTCAAAAACTCTATTTTGTGCTTTCCTTCCATTTTTTTATGTTTCCTTTCCATCCTTTAAGTCATTCCTGCCTTAGAAGATCTGAAACTACTTAACACACAAATCACGGCATCAAATGGTAATAAAAGGTAATTAAAATAAATAATTTTAAAGCATAGGAAACATGTAATTCACATATATCACATAATAAGGATGGAAAAGTAAAACCATGCAATTTTCATGAATAAGTGGGTGAAGGATTGAATAAATCTCTTGAATTAAGCACAATATATATCATAAAATATGGGTTTATCAACCTCCCCACACTTAAACAATAGCACGTCCTCATGCTAAGTCCAAGATAAAGAATAAGGTAAGGTTAAAGTGGTGGAATCTCATGCAATGCAATCTATCTAAATGCAACTACCTAAATGAGTCATGCAATTCTAATTTTTATTCACTTGTATATAAAACTTACATGTAGTTAAATTAATTCACATTCTCAAGGAATCATATATGCATAGCCAACCTTAGATAATGTTAAGGCACTTTTACAATTGAGATGGGTAAAAATATTTTTCAAACTTGCACGACAATTAACAATTTAAGCAGAGATATATGGTGATGAGCTATTGAACCCTCACTGGATTCTGTGTTTACTCTCTAGTCACTCAGTGTTTATTGGGTTAATTACTCTATTCTTCTTTTTATCCTTACTTTCTATAACTTTGTTCTTCATCTAACTAATCAACAATTATAGAATATAGACATACAAAAATCATGAGGTCTTTTTCCAAGGTTGTAATGGGGCCAAGGTAATGGTAAGGGTATATGTACAATTATAGAATATAGTGTGGATTGTTTTGATTCTGTTAAAGTCTCTAGTTTACTTCCTTTTTCTTTTCAATCTATTCCAAGTTATCTTATGCTAAAAAAAGGGTAAACTATACTAATCAATCCACAATTTCTATAACTAATAAGTTTGAATTGCAACTAAACTAAGTGGCTAAAATATGAACTAAAAATGAAAAATGAAGAAATAGAGTATAAATACATGAAAATAGCAATGTATAAGTACTGCAAAATAGAAATAAAAAGAAAAATAGTGAAATAAATAAAAAGAGTATGTAGTGGTTCACCAAAAAAAAAAGAACGCCAGAGATGGCGACCTCCCCACACTTAAAATGTAGCATCGCCCCTGATGCTCAGTCAAGCAGGGTGTGAAGGGGTGTCATCACTGGAAGGATGGGTAGCTTGGGTCTCTGAGGTGGTGTTCTGAGGGTCTGACTGCTGTGGAGGAGGTGCTGACTGAAGAGGGATCTTAGGGTCTACAGCATGAATCTGAGGCGGAGCCTCCTGATGGTGTGCTGCCTGCTGGGTGCCTGCCTGCTCTGCCTCGCTCTGTGGATGGGTCTCTGCCTCAAGATCATCCGCCTCCTCTTTAGATGCCTCGGATGGTGTGTCAGGCTCGGAGGGGATGTCGCCAGATCGTATCATCATCTTCAGGTGCTCATAGCATCGCTTGTTGTGACGCTCCATCTGGTCAAGCCGTCGAAAGAGGCGGTGCACTAGATGATAGATGGGTTCTGGGGCAGGTGGAGGTGCAGTGGTGGTGGCAGGTGTAGCTGTAGAGGAAGAGGGGCTGGCAGATGGTGTGGCATTGTCACCAGGAGCAGTGAGGAATGGAGGTCTATAGCCCAAGGCCAGAAAGTTTCTGCTGTGCGGGATAATCTTCTTGCATTCTGCAGCAGGTGGCCTCTCATCAGCATCCTCTCAAGGCACGTCAGCTCGACGGCCTAGCTGTGTGATCAAATATGGAAAGGGAAGAGAGCCTCGGACGTGGACCCTGGCCATGTAAAACCGGATAAAGCGTGGCAGGTACAGGTCCTTACCCTCTATCACACACCATAGGAGGGTGATCATAGCGGCTGGTATCTCAGTCTCGTGAGTACTCGGCATAATGAAGTTGCTAACTATCTGATGCCATAGCCGAGCCTCATCATTCAGGTAAATGCGCTTGATTCCCTTTGGCATGGTGGTGTTCTGACCCATAATCCAAGGAACGGTTGGGTCAAGGGCTATCCGGGCCTTTACTGCATCCCAATCACGCATAAAGCGCATGTCTTCCTTAGCTTTCTGATAACTATCCAGCTGATTAGTCTTAGGCAGAAGCTTCAAAACATCCTCAATGGCCTCTTCAGTAACCAGAATCTGCTTCCCTCTGAGGTTCACTGCATCTAGGGAAGTCTTGAAGTAATTGCAGTAAAATTCTCTAACCCAAGATGCATTGACCTCAGTCAGAGGTCTCTCCAGGAAGAACCAGCCTCTTTGTTTGATCTGGTCAGAGGTGTATTGCTAGAGTTCTTCTGGGATCTTCAGAGTCCTCTCCAGAAATAGGTTCCTGGAGGTTGCAAACACCGGATACCTCAGCTCACAGTATCGGTTTGCAAACTTTACTGGATCAGTAGCAGGGATTAGCTGGTCGGCCTTCTCCTGTGGGGTAAAATTTTTCTCCCGCAAGGAGGCATCATGCATGAGATCAATGATAGACATAGAGGCTTCTCCTCTTTTCCATTTGCCAGTTATTGCCTTTCCTTTCCATTTTCTGTGGGAGTCCGACATCCTGAAAAACATAATTCAAGGATATAATAAAAATAGGAAAACAAGGAGGCAATTAACAAGAGAAGCACATAGTGGCAAAGGAGCAGGAGAGTAATGAATATGAGCTAAGTAAAAGTGCATTAAGGATTGAATAGGAGTTAAAAGTTCGAAAAGAAGATTTTACAATCCAAAATGGTTAGAATGTTAAGAGAAAGTGAAAAAAAATCAAAAAAGAAGTTTTTGAAAGGTTAGGTTGGTTAGAATTGAAAAAGAGTTTAGGAGGTGAAAATTAGTGAGTTAGTAGAAGTGGGTTAAAGTAAGTGGCATAATGAAAATATTCCAAGTAACAAGTATTCACAGTTAGAAGCGATAAGTAACTCATATCCAAACAAGTAAAATAGTTTGATGATGATTCAAATAGATACAGAGAAAGCAGAAATTTGGAATCAAACATCAAAAATGCAGTGTAGGAACCAGGAAATCAAAAAGGATAAGAAAACTTGCCCGGGCATTCATGACTGGTTTGGTTAAAGCGGAGTAAAACAGATTTCAAAATGGCAAAATCAAAACATGAATGGAAACATTTTACAGAAATTTGGGCAGCATTCCAGCTAAAATTGGATTGTCCCGGAAAATAACAGCAGTCAAATAGTTCATATGAATCAAAATTAAAGCTGTACTTACATATAAGGAATATAAACATGAAAATTCAGAGTAAAGAGCAGCATGAAACAAGAAATTATATCATATGAAGAAAACTAACAGCACAGCATCAGCAGAATTACGAAAATAAAGAAACAAGAAACAAGAATAGTGCAATTAAACAGACCTAAATCCACTAACCACATCCTAGGCTACCTAACATCCTACAATCCACTACAACATGCATATCTAACTAGCCTAAAGATGAACAATAACAGAAATGAAAAATAGGAACCAACGACGAAAGGATAAAAGGGTGGTGTTCGGCGGAACCTGGTAGGCGAACTAGGGAGAATGGGCAGAAAGGTGGCTGGGGGTGGTGGTGACGGCGTCTGGCGTGGTGAAGAAGGGCGGCGCGGCGGCGGTGATGCTGTTCGGAGGGGCAGGGAGGGAAAGGAGGGGTAATGGGGGTAGGGGGAGGGGAAGGGGTGGGTGGCGGATGGGGGGGCGTGGCTGGGTTGGGCCGGCGGCGGTGGGTGTGGTTGCGAAAGGGGGGCAGTGGCGTTGGAGGGAGGGAGGAGAAGGAAGAAGAAGAAAAAAGGGGGAAGGAGGAAGGGGGTGGGTGGCGGCGGGTTCTGGGTGGTCGGCGGTGGCGTGGTGGTGGCTGGGTGGTGATGGTTGGATTGGAGGAGAAGAGAGGGAGAAGAAAGGTTTGGGGGGGCGTGACTGGTAGGGTTCGCGTGGCTGGGGGGGTTATAAATTTGAATCCACGCGGCCGCGTGGGGGACGCGGTCGCGTGGCTGGAGCGAAAATATGGTGGGACGCGGTCGGTAAATGACGCGATCGCGTGGAGGGCGAAAAGAGTAAATGACGCGATTGCCCGGGACATGCGATCGCGTTGCTGGAATTTGTGCTAAACGCACAAATCCAGCGTTGTTTCAGTGCAAATCTCTGTCTCCTTTTGGGGTGTGGTGCAATCCATGCGACGCGATTGCGTCGCTCACGCGATCGCGTGGGATTGGTATTGTGCAAGTGACGCGATCGCATGAGTGACGCGATCGCGTGGGTCAATTGTGCGAAACGCACAATGGCCGCACGATTCCAGCCTAACTTTCTGGACATTGGATCTTTACGCCGATCACCAGGTCCTTGAATGTTCAAATGTCTGGCAAGTAATTGACTTATTGCTTGCTCCAGTTGATGAATAGTTGTTTGAAGTTGATCTGCTGTTTCCTTGAGGCGAATCTCTGATTCCCGGGGTGATAGGTTTGGACGTGGTACAAGGGAAAGTGGTGGTGTTTGGGAGTGATTGGATTGAAGCTGGGGTAAATGAGGATCATGTGGTGGTGAATGGTGAAAAGAAGCTTGTGGGCATGGTGGTTCGAGGTTATGTTGAGAGGATGGTCTATAGGCACGTGGTGGGGCTTGTTGGTAGTTACAAGGTTGTCCACCATATCTTTCAGCTGGGTATGCATTGCAGAATGGTCTTTGTCCATGATATCTTGGAGGGTGTTGTTGCCTAAAGGGTTGATTAGGTCCTCTCGGCTCCATCCATCCTTGATTGGTTTGACCTTGATGCATATTCCTGTTATAACTTTCATTCCTTTCAATAACATTAGAACCAAACTCAAAGCGAAAGGGGTGAGAATTCATAGTAGCTGATGAAAATAAAAGGGAAAAATAAAAACAAATAAACAAGTAAAAGAATAATATTTACAATAACCAATAATAAGGCACACGATTGCAATTCTCCGGCAACGGCGCCATTTTGACGTTGGGATTTTTGGCAGTAAAGAATTTTATAAAAAAACAGTCGCGTTGTAGATATAGTCTCTAAACCAACAGAAATCCCTTCGTACAAACGTTTTGGTTGTCACAAGTAACAAACCCCTAAATAAATTGATAACCGAAGTATTCAAACCTCGGGTCGTCTTCTCAAGGAACTGCAGGGAAGTATGTTCTTATTATTGATTATGGAGATTGTAAATTGGGGTTTTGAGAATGAGGAGTGAATAGTCTAATTAGCGAATAAAGTAATGAAGAACAAGCAATTTAAATGGCAAGTAAAATAAATAAATGACTGTAAATAAACTTTTGGCAAGGTATGAGAAACTAGAGGTCCTATCCTGGCTATCCTTATCAATGATGATGAGAATTGAATCTTAATTCCGCTTTGTTAACCTTTACTAAGATAAAGGAAGGTCAACGGATTAATTGGATTGATTTTCGGATCCTATTTTATTTTCTAAGAAAAGATTGAGATTCTTGAAGCTCAATTCAATTAACAAAGATAACAATTATCAAGCATGTTTGAGTTTGATAACTCCTGAGTTACTGATTTCTTAACCAAAACCAAAAGGAGAAAAGTAAATCTACTGGAATAAGAATGTCTTCAGATTGGGAATAATTGTAACTAATAAATAAAAGAAAGCAATATTAACTAAAATACCTCAAATAACATTAATCCAAAATAATAATCTGTAACATGGAAGAATTCATGAATTAAATTGCAAAAGTAAATAATGAACTAAAGTAGTGAATAAAAGTAAAAGAGAAGCTTGAAGTAAAGGAACATTAAACCTGGGATCGAGAGTTACTCCCGAATTAAGAGAAATCCTAAATCCTAATCCTAAAAGAGAGGAGAGAACTTCTCTCCAAATTAAATCTAACTCATGAAAACTAAACTAAAGTCATCTCCCTATGAATGGATGCATTCCCTCACTTCATAACCTCTGGTCTATGCCTTATGGACTTGGATTTGGGCCAAAAAGGGCTTCAGAAATCGCTGGGAGCATTTTCTGCAATTTCTGGTGTGTGGCCTCTGTCACGCGTCCGTGTGGGTCACGCGGTCGCGTCATTCGGAGCTTCTCTTGTCACGCAGTCACGTCAGTCATGCGGCCGCGTCATATGTGTTTTGCTTAAGGCGCATGGTCGCGTCAGTCATGCGGCCGCGTCGCTGTTGATTCGCGCTTGGCATGCGTCCGCGTCGCCCATGCGATCGCGTGGATGCCAGATTCTTTAGAAACTCCGTTTTGTGCTTTCCTTCCATTTTCGTATGTTTCCTTTCCATCCTTTAAGTCATTCCTGCCTTAGAAGATCTGAAACTACTCAATACACTAGTCACGGCATCGAATGGAATTAAAGGTAATTAAAATAATTAGTTTTAAAGCATAGGAAACATGTTTTTCACATACATCACATAATGAGGAAGGGAAAGTAAAACTATGCAATTAATATGAATAAGTGGGTGAAGGATTGAATAAATCACTCAAACTAACCACAAAATATATCATAAAAAATGGGTTTATCAGCCAGAAAGTTCCTGCTGTGAGGAATGATCTTCTTGCAGTCCGCAGCAGGTGGCTTCTCATCAGCATCCTCCCAAGGCACGTCAGCTCGACGGCCTAGCTGGGTGACCAGGTAAGGGAAAGGGAGGGTGCCTCTGACATGGACCCTGGCCATATAGTGCCGGATGAAACGAGGCAGATACAGGTCCTTACCCTCCATCACACACCAGAGGAGGGTGATCATAGCAGCAGGCAACTCCGTCTCATAAGTGCTCGGCATAATAAAGTTACTCAGGATCTGGGGCCAGAGTCGAGCCTCATCATTCAAGTATATCCGGTTGATTCCTTTAGGCATGGTGGTGTTCTTACCCATGACCCATGGGACAGTAGGGTCAAGGGCTACCCTCTCCTTGACAGCATCCCAGTCAAATCTCAGAAAGCGCATGTCCTCTTCAGCCTTTTGGTAACTGTCAGGCTAATCTGACTTAGGCTGAAGGCGCAGAATATCCTCAATGGCCTCTTCAGTGACCAGTATCTGTTTCCCTCTGAGGTGCACAGCATCCAGGGAAGTCTTGAAATAATTGTAGTAAAACTCTCTTACCCAGGAAGCATTGACCTCAGTCAAATTTCTCTCCAAGAAGAACCAGCCTCTTTGTTTGATCTGATCGGAGGTGTACTACTGTAGTTCTTCTGGAATTTTCAAAGTCCTCTCCAGGTACAGATTTCTAGAGGTAGCAGACACTGGATACTTCAGCTCACAGTATTAGTTTGCAAACTTAATTGGATCATTAGCAGGGAGGAGCTGGTCAGCCTTCTCCTGCGGGGTAAAATGCTTATCCCGCCAGGAGTCATTGATAAACCCATATTTTATGACATATATTGTTCTCAATTCAAGAGATTTATTCAATCCTTCACCCACTTATTCATGTAAATTGCATGGTTTTACTTTCCCTTCCTTATTATGTGATATATGTAAAATACATGTTTCCTATGCTTTGAAATTATTTATTTTAATTACCCTTTATTACCATTCGATGCCGTGATTTGTGTGTTGAGAAGTTTCAGATCCTTTAAGGCAGGAATGAGTTAAAGGATGGAAAGAAAACATACAAAAATGGAAGGAAAGCACAAAATAGAGTTTTTGAAGAAAATGGCAGCGACACGAACGCGTGGCTGACGCAGACGCGCGCCTTAAGCATAACCTAGATGACGCAGACGCATGACCGAAGCGAACGCGTGACAAGGAAAACTCCAGATGACGCGACCGCGTGACCCACGCGGACGCGTGACAGACGCCACGCACCAGAAATTACAGAAAATGCTCCCAGCGATTTCTGAAGCCTTTTTGGCCCAGATCTAAGTCCAGAAAGCACAGATTAGAGGTTATAAAGTGGGGAATGCATCCATTCAGAAGATGTATTGAATTATTCACTTTTCATAGTTTAGATGTAGTTTTTAGAGAGAGAGAGGTTCTCTCATCTCTCTTAGGTTTTAGGATTAGGATTTCTTATTATTTCAAGATAGTATTCCAACTCTTTATCAGGTTCAATATTCCTTTTTATTATTTTCTTAATTTAATTTATGAACTCTTCCATGTTACATATGATTCTCTTAATTAATGTTATTTGAGGTATTTCAGTTTATGATTGCTTTCTTTTATTTATGTTACTATTGCTTCCAATCTGAAGACATTTTTATTCGAGTAAGTTTATTTTCCCCTTTTGGATTTGGTTAAGTAATTGGTAACTCTTGAGTTATCAAACTCATCGTGATTGATAATTGTTATTTTTGCTCATCAAATCGATTCCAATAACTCTAGTCCTTCCCTAGGAATTGACTAGGATCTGAGGATCAAACTGATTAGTCCATTTGACTTTCCTTTGTTTAGTAAAGGTTAACTAAGTGGGATTAAACTCAATTCTCATCACCACTGATAAGGATAACTAGAATAGAACTTCCAATTTGTCATACCTTGCCAAGAGTTTATTTTATAGTTATTTATTTATTTTACTTGTCATTTAATTTACTTATTCCTTACTTTTAAAACCCCCAATTTACAAAACTCATAACCAATAATAAGAACATACTTCCCTGCAGTTCCTTGAGAATACGACCCGAGGTTTAAATACTTCGGTTATCAATTTTAAAAGGGGTTTGTTACTTGTGACAACCAAAACGTTTGCACGAAGGGATTTCTGTTGGTTTAGAAACTATATCTACAACACGACTGTTTTTATAAAATTCTTTACTAGCAAAAATCCTAACGTCAAAATGGCGCCGTTGCCGGGGAACTGCAATCGTGTGCCTTATTATTGGTTATTGTAAATATTTTTATTTTATTTGTTTAATTGTTTTTATTTTTCCCTTTTTATTTTTATTAGCTACTATGAATTCTCACCCTCTCGCTTTGAGTTTGGTTCTAATATCGTTGAAGGGAACGGAAGTTATAACAGGAACATGCATCAAGGTCAGAGAACTCAAAGATGGATGGAGCCAAGAGGATTTGATCAACCCTTTAGGCAACAAACCCTCCAAGATATCATGGACAAAGACCATTCTACAATGCAAACGAAGCTGATAGATATGGTGGACAACCTTGTAACTACCAACAAGCCCCACCCTGTGCCTATAGACCATCCTCTCAACATAACTTTGAACCACCACAGTCACAAGCTCCTCTTCACCATCCACCACCATATGATCCTTATCTACCCCAGTTCCAATCCGATTACTCCCAAACACCACCACTTCCCTATGTACCATGCCCAAATCCATCACCTCGAGAATCACAATCTCGTCTCAAGGAAACAGTAGATCAACTTCACACAACCCTTCATCAGCTGGAGCAAGCAATACATCAATTAGCTTCCAGACGTTCAAACCCTCAAGGAACTCCAATAGCTTTATGTGGAGAATCTAATGACGAACGTAGCATGAAGGAGACACTAGAAACCCAAGAGGGCAATAATGAGCACAACTTTGTTCTAGAACAATTGGAGGAAGCTCAGATTATCCAATAAGAAGAAGTACTGATTGAAGATTTAGGAGATGCTGAACCTTCATGGGAATCCAGAATTGTGAAAAATACCGTCAAGGACGTTACAATTGATGCTAAGGAGGATAGTGCATAAACCCCAAGGCAGGTATTTTATGAGGAGCTAGACGGAATGACCCAAGACGCAAGTTTCCTTGATGATAGTAGCCTCAAGTCAGGTTCTCCTAGTAATGAACTTGCATTCACAAGTGAATTCTCTGAGATCGAAGAATCTTCCCCAAGTGAATACAAAGATGATGCAGAGGTAGATTTCTCTCAACCTCCAGATTATGACT
This sequence comes from Arachis hypogaea, assembly GCF_003086295.3. Taxonomy (NCBI): domain Eukaryota; kingdom Viridiplantae; phylum Streptophyta; class Magnoliopsida; order Fabales; family Fabaceae; genus Arachis; species Arachis hypogaea. Next base: position 91,510,954 of record NC_092054.1, read on the forward strand.
TAAGTGATGAGGAAGACATCGAAGACCTTGATCAAGACACAGATGCATTTGAAGAATTTTGCAACAAAATGGAGGAATTCGCAGAAGACTACAAGGGAGTAGAACTTACAGAACCACTGGAAACACCTATCCCAAGGCCATTACCACTAAACACAAGCTTCAAGTGGGTACAATCCTTAACCTTTAACTTTACTTTTCCACTTGAATATGTTTTGCTTGAAACAGATGGCTAGCTTAGAGCTCTCTGCGGCTTTAAGAGTAAGAGGGAAATGGCTCGTACTCAGAGCTGGTGCACAAGGTTCAATAAGGTTCCACGCTTCAACTCGAAGTGCATGGATTGGTATCATGTTCAATCGAATGGATCTTAGAAAACGTTTGGTCATCTTGGTGAGAATCTAATTTCTGAACCACCCGGACGGAAAAATATAGATTAAAACGAAGGCAGATTTAAAAGCAAGGTTTGGGATCCTGGAATCTATTCTGACATTCGTCACCCTGGGAGCCTGAAAATCTGTTTGAAGCTGCTCAGAAGCTTTACATGCCTCGTTTGGGACCCCGGAGGCTGTTGGCATTCCAAATATTGGTGGAGATTTCTGGATGAATTTAAGCATAAGCCACCATAATAGGAAGCTCATCCAATGTCCAACTTAAGGACTTTAACTAAAAGTGCTAGGTGGGAGACAACCCACCGTGGTATGATCGTTCCTGTTTCCATTTTATTTCGTTTTGTTTATTTTTATATTGTTTTATTTTTACTGAACCTGGATGCTATTCATAACATTTGCATTTAGCATTGCATACTGCATAATTGCATACCTGCATAAAAAAAAGAAGAAAGGCGTGCGACGTGATCGCATCACTAAAGCGATCGCGTCAGTTGCGAAAACCACCTCCCACGTGTCCGCGTCATTCACGTGGCCGCGTGATCTGGAAATCGTGCGATTGTCGTGCGTTTAGCACAAAATGGCTCACGCGTTTGCGTCCATCACGCGAACGCGTCACTAGCAAAACACCCATCCCACGTGAAAGCATGAGCGACGCGTTCGCGTCGCGTGGATTGCACAACACCCCAAAGGAGACAGAGAGTTGCGCTGAAACGACACTGGAATCGTGCGTTTTGCACAATTTTCAGCGTCGCGGTCGCATGCCTCACGCGACCGCGTCATTCATCCTTTTTCCTATTCCATGCGATCGCATCACTCACGCGATTGCGTCAACCCCCCATCCACCATAGCCATGCGACCGCGTGCCCCACGCGATCGCGTGGATTAAAATTCACTAACCCCAGTGACGCGAAACCCTACCCCCCCTCCCCCCCGCGTACCCATTCTTCTCCCCCAACCCCCTCTGCTCTCCCTCCCTCCTCCCTCTGCACCCTTCACCACCACCCACACCGGACCGCCGCCCCAGTGCCGACCACCCAGACCCACCGCGCTGACCACCCCCCACTCCTTCTTCCTTCCCTCTCCTTTTTCTCTCTCTCTCTTATCTTCTCCCTTCCACCACCGCGGCCAGCCACCGCCACCCACATCACAGTCGCGCTTCCCACCACCACCCTCACCCCCTCCCATCCTTCCCCCTTAACCCCTACCCCTCCCATTACCCCTACCCGAAACCCCTACCACCGGACAGCCGTCCACCACCACCACCACCCCCAAGCCATTTCTCTACCCTACTTTCGTTCATACGCCTACCAGGTTCCGCAAACCGCCACTCTTCTTTCAATTCGTAGTTAATTGCACATTTTTCCGTTTACGTTCAACACTAGGCTAGTTAGAGATGTATGTTGTAGTGGATTCTAGGTTGTTAGGTAGCTAGGATGTGGTTAGTGGATTTAGGCCTGATAATTGCGCTGTTCGTGCTTCTTGTTTTATCAATTTCGCGATTCTTATGTTGTTGTTGTTCATATGCTATTCTTTACTGTTGCATGCTTCTTTTTACACTATTTTTTTGTGTTCATATTCCGTATTTGTATTTGCAGCTGTATTTTAATTCATATGAATTGTTCTGCTTGCTGTTTATTACCCGGGAACATCCAATTTTAGCCGGAAAGCTGCCCAAATTTCTGTAAACTGTTCTGATTTTCCTTCATGTTTTTGTTTTGGCAATTTGGATTCTTCTTTACTCAGCTTTTACCAAACCAATTCATGAATCCAAGGACAAGCTTTCTTATTCTTTTTGATTTCCTGGTTAATAAATTGCATTTTTGATGATTCAATTCCAATTTTTGCTATTTCCATCTCTATATGAATCATCATCAACCTTATTTCCTTGTTTGAATATGAGTTGACTGTTGCTTATATTTGTGAATTCTTGTTACTTAGAAACTGATCATCATGCCACTTACTCTGACTTTCTTTTTACTAACTCCTTGATTTCAACTTTCTAACGTCTTTTTCAATCCTAACCAACCTAATTTTCCAAACATCTCTTCTTGGTTTTTCATTATTCTCTTTAACCTTCTAACTAAGGCATGTTATAGTTTTTCCTAATTAACATGAATTTTATTTCTATTACATTTTGGATTGTAAATTTTTCTTCTCGGATTTCTAACTCTTATACAATCCAAAATGCACAATTATTCACCTCATTTCATTATTCTACTGCTCCTTTGCCACTTTATGCTTATCTTGTTATTTGCCTACTTGTTTTCCTGTTTTTATTATATCCTGAATTTCTGTTTTTTTTTCAGGATGTCTGACCCTCAACGAAAGGGAAAAGAAAAGGCAACAACTGGCAAACGAAAAAGAGGTGAATCCTCTCTGTCTCTCCTGGAGCTTATGCATGATGAATCCTGGCGGGAGAAGCACTTCACCCCGCAGGAGAAGGCTAACCAGCTCCTCCCTGCCAATAATGCAATTAAGTTAGCAAACCGATACTGTGAGCTCAAGTATCCGGTGTTTGCTACCTTCAAAAATCTATACCTGGAGAGGACTCTAAAAATTCCAGAAGAACTACAGCAGTACACCTCCGATCAGATCATACAAAGAGGCTGGTTCATCTTGGAGAGGAATTTAACTGAGGTCAATGCTTTCTGGGTAAGAGAATTCTACTACAATTATTTCAAGACTTCCCTGGATGCAGTGCACCTCAGAAGGAAACAGATACTGGTCACTGAAGAGGCTATTGAGGATATTCTGCGCCTTCAGCCTAAGTCAGATCAGCGTGACAGTTACCAAAAGGCTGAAGAGGACATGCATTTTTTGAGATTTGACTGGGATGCTGTCAAGGAGAGGATAGCCCTTGACCCTACTGTCCCATGGGTCATGGGTAAGAACACCACCATGCCTAAAGGAATCAAGCAGATATACTTGAATGATGAGGCTCGGCTCTGGCACTAGATCATGAGTAACTTTATTATGCCGAGCACTCATGAGACGGAGTTGCCTGCTGCTATGATCACCCTCCTCTGGTGTGTGATGGAGGGTAACGACCTGTACCTGCCACGATTCATCTGGCACTATATGGCCAGGGTACATGTCAGAGGCACCCTCCCCTTCCCTTATCTGGTCACCCAGCTAGGCCGTCGAGCTGACGTGCCTTGGGAGGATGCTGATGAGAAGCCACCTGCTGCAGACTGTAAGAAGATCATTCCTCACAGCAAGAACTTTCTGGCTTTAGGCCACAGACCTTCATTCCTTACTGCTTCTGATGAGACAGCCACACCTTCAGCTGGCCCCTCTTCTTCCACTGCTGCACCTGCCCCACCCACTGTACCCCCACCTGCTCCTGAGCCTATTTACCATTTGGTGTATCGCCTCTTCGCCCGGTTGGACCGTATGGAGCATCGCAACAAGCGACGCTATGAGCACCTCAAGTTGATGATCCGGTCCGGTGGCGACATCCCCTCCGAGCCTGACACCCCTTCTGACACATCTGAGGCAGAGGCGAGCGCTCATGAGGAGAAGACACAGGCCCAGGCGGAGCAGGCAGGACCACAGCAGGCTGTGCCACAACAGGAGGAGCCACAGCAGCTTCAGGCCGCCGATACAGAGATTCCTATCCAGTCAGAGCCTCCACTACAGCAGACAGATCCTCCTACCCTCATCCAGTCTGCAGATCCTCAGACCACCATCGGGACTCCAGCAGCCCATCCCTCCAGTGATGACACGCCTTCACACCCGGATTGAGTGAGCATCGAGGACGATGCTTTATTTTAAGTGTGGGGAGGTCACCATCTCTGGCGTATCTTTTTGGTGAACCATTATAGACTCTTTTATCTTATTTTGGTTATTTTTCTGCATTTTTATCTTTATTTTTATTTTCATCCTTCAGTACTTATACATTTCCTTTTTTATTTTTTATTTCTGCATTTTGCACCTTAGTTCATATTTTAGCCATTTAGTTTAGTTGCAATTCTAACTTAGTAGTTATAGAATATGTGGATTAATTAGTATAGTTTACCCTTTTAGCATATGATAGTTTGGTTTAAATTGAAAATAAAAAGGAAGTAAACTAGAGACTTTAACATAACCAAAACAATCCACACACCTTGTATATATAGCATTACATGTTAGATAGTTAACAATATTTCATCAACGAGGAACACTAAAACTTTAAAGCCACCCAAAAATTTTACATTGAGAATAATGGGAACTCTTGATTTTTTACTTACATGACATGTGTAACTAATATATAAGTTTTGAGCTAGAGAACACACAGCCTGTGAGTTTTGAGCTTAATTGTATGGTTACATTTAAACCATAAATTTTATTCCTGTGTGTTTTGCCCTTCTTTTTATTCTGATGTTCTTTACTTTGTTTTAATCTATATGTCCGATTGTAGAATATAGATACATACCAAGAAAGTGATTGAGGCCATTACTTGAATTATTTGCTCACTTATCCCAAATTAGCCTACCTTTTACATCACCCTTGTTAGCCCCCTTGAGCTTTTTAATCCCCTCTTGTTCTATAAACCACATTACTAGCCTTAAGCAAAAAAACAAATAAATCCCAAGTTGAATCCTTGGTTAGCTTAAGATAAGGTATTGTGTATAATTTAAGTGTGGGGAACTTTATGGGAACATGGATGATAGAAACAAAGGTAGAAAGTTAAAAAGAATAAAATAAAAATTTTGGAAAGCATGCTCATGTGAAATCAATTGGATTACCATGTGCAAAAAAAAAAAATCCCCAATTGCAAAATAAATGCACATAGGATAAAATTAAAGTTAATGCATGAGCTTGCAACACAAAGTGAGAAAAGTTGGGCAAAAAGGTTAAGAAACTTTTAATTGCAAAATGTGTATATTAGGTGATATCTTAGACTAATCAAGGATTCACTTATTAGCTCACTTAGCCTTATACATATACCCTTACCTTCACATTGGCCCCATTGCAACCTTGGAAAAGACCTCATGATTTTTGTATGCCTATATTCTATATTTGTTGATTGGTTAGATGAAGAACAAAGTTATAGAAAGTAAGGATAAAAAGAAGAATAGAGTGATTAACCCAATAAACACTGAGTAACTAGAGAGTAAACACATAATCCAGTGAGGGTTCAATAGCTCATCACCATATATCTCTGCTTAAATTGTTAATTATCTTGTAAGTTTGTAAAATATTTTACCCATCTCAATTGTAAAAGCGCTTTAACATTATCTAAGGTTGGCTATGCATAAATGATTCCTTGAGAATGTGAATTAATTTAACTACATGTAAGTTTTATATACAAGTAAATGACAATTAGAATTGCATGATCCATTTAGGTAGTTGCATTTAGGATAGATTGCATTGCATGAAATTCCACCACTTTAACCTTACCTTACTCTTTATCTTGGACTTAACATGAGGACATGCTATTGTTTAAGTGTGGGGAGGTTGATAAACCCATATTTTATGACATATATTGTGCTCAATTCAAGAGATTTATTCAATCCTTCACCCACTTATTCATGTAAATTGCATGGTTTTACTTTCCCTTCCTTATTATATGATATATGTAAAATACATGTTTCCTATGCTTTGAAATTATTTATTTTAATTACTCTTTATTACCATTCGATGCCGTGATTTGTGTGTTGAGAAGTTTTAGATCCTTTAAGGCAGGAATGAGTTAAAGGATGGAAAGGAAACATACAAAAAGGGAAGGAAAGCACAAAATGGAGTTTTTGAAGAAAATGGCAGCGACGCGAACGCATGGACGACGCAGCTGCATGCCCAGCGCAAAAAGGCAACGACGCGAACGCGTGACTGACGCAGACGCGCGCCTTAAGTAGAACACAGATGATGCGGATGCATGACCGAAGCGAACACGTGACAAGGAAATCTCCAGACGACGCGACCGCGTGACCCACGCGGACACGTGACAGACGCCACGCACCAGAAATTACAGAAAACACTCCCAGCGATTTCTGAAGCCTTTTTGGCCCATATCCAAGTCTAGAAAGCATAGATTAGAGGTTATAAAGTGGGGGAATACATCAATTCAGAAGATGTATTGAATTATTCACTTTTTATAGTTTAGATGTAGTTTTTAGAGAGAGAGGTTCTCTCCTCTCTCTTAGGTTTTAGGATTAGGATTTCTTATTATTTCAAGTTAGTATTCCAACTCTTTATCTGGTTCAATATTTCTTTTTATTTTTTTCTTAATTTAATTTATGAACTCTTCCATGTTACATATGATTCTCTTAATTAATGTTATTTGAGGTATTTCAGTTTATGATTGCTTTCTTTTATTTATGTTACTATTGCTTCCAATCTGAAGATATTTTTATTCGAGTAAGTTTATTTTCCCCTTTTGGCTTTGGTTAAGTAATTGGTAACTCTTGAGTTATCAAACTCATCGTGATTGATAATTGTTAGTTTTGCTAATCAAATCGAATTCTAATAACTCTAGTACTTCCCTAGGAATTGACTAGGATCTGAGGATCAAACTGATTAGTCCACTTGACTTTCCTTTGTTTAGTAAAGGTTAACTAAGTGGGATGAAACTCAATTCTCATCACCATTGATAAGGATAACTAGGATAGGACTTCCAATTTTTCATACCTTGCCAAGAGTTTATTTTATAGTTATTTATTTATTTTACATGTCATTTAATTTACTTATTCCTTACTCTTAAAACCCCCAATTTACAAAACTCATAACAAATAATAAGAACATACTTCCCTGCAGTTCCTTGAGAAGACGACCCGAGGTTTAAATACTTCGGTTATGAATTTTTAAAGGGGTTTGTTACTTGTGACAACCAAAATATTTGCACAAAGGGATTTCTGTTGGTTTAGAAACTATATCTACAATGCGACTGTTTTTATAAAATTCTTTACTAGCAAAAATCCTAACGTCAGTCATCATGCATAAGCTCCAGGAGAGACATAGAGGATTCACCTTTTTTCCGTTTGCCAGTTGTTGCCTTGCCTTTTCCCTTTCTTTGAGTGTTATACATCCTGAAAAACAGAAATCTAGGATATAATAAAAGCAGGAAAACAAGTAGGCAAATAACAAGATAAGCATAAAGTGGCAAAGGAGCAGTAGACTATGAAATGAGTTGAATAATTGTGCATTTTGGAATATTTCGGAGTTAAAAAGCTGAGATGAGAAATTTCAATCCAAAATGTAATATAAATAGAATTCATGTTAATTAGGAAAAACCATAATCATGCCTTGAGTTAAAAAGTAAAAGTAAAGAGTTAGTCAAAAAGCAGAGGGGGTTGTTAGAAAGTTAAAAGTGGTTTTAAATTGAAAAAGAGGTTAGAAAGCAAAAATCAGTGAGTTAGTAAAAAAAGTCAGAGTAAGTGGCATGATGATTGGTTTCTAAGTAACAAGAATTTCACAATTTGAAGCAACAGACAACTCATATTCAAGCAAGGAAATTAAGTTGTTGATGATTCATATAGATATACCAATAGTGAAAATTGAAATCTAATCAACAATAATGTGATTTATTAACCGGGAAAACAGAGGAATAAGAATGCTAGCCCGTGCATTCAAGAATTGGTTTGGTAAAAGCTAAGGAGTGCCAAATTCAAATTGCCAAAATAAAATCAAGAATGAAAATCAAAACGATTTACAGAAAATTGGGCAGCATTCCAGCTAAAATTGGATGTTCCCGGAAAATAAACAGCAAGCAGAATAGTTCATATAAATTAAAATAAAGCTGCACTTACATATATGGAGTATGAACATGAAAAAGCAGTGTAAAAAGCAGCATGAACAGTAAGAACATCACATGAACAATACTAACATCACAACAATAGCAGAATTGTGAAAATTATAAAACAAGTAGCAAGAACAGCGCAATGAATCAGGCCTAAATCCACTAACCACATCCTAGGTACCTAACCACCTAGAATCCACTACAACATACATCTCTAACTATCCTAAATTTAAACATAACTGAAAAAATATGCAAATAATTATGAATGAAAGAAAGGTGGCGTTCGGCGGAACCTGGTAGGCGTATGAACTAAGCTAGGGAACTGAGAGATGGCAGGGGTGTGGTTGCGGTGGTGCTGGGAGGGGCACGGTGGCGCGGTGGCAGAACAGGGTGGTCGGCACGGCGGTTGGTGGCTGTTTGGTGGCAGGGGGGTTCCGGGTGGGGGTAATGGTGGAGAGGGGGTGCAGGAGGGAGGAAGGAAGGGGGTGATGGTGGTGAGAGATCCGGCGGTGACGGTGTGGTGGTGGTGGTCGCGGAGGGGGCAGCGGTGATGGAGGGAGGACGAGAGAGAAGAAGGGGAGGGAAGGAAGAGGGAAAGAGAGGGGAGGGGGTGGCGTCGCGGTGGTTCTGGGCGGTCGCTGGAGGTTTGAGGAGGTTGGGGAGGACCTGAGCGTTGATATTATTGACTCCCTAGTGGAAGAGGTCAATATGACTGAGAGTCTCGAATCAGAGCTAGAGAACATTTTTAAAGATGTTCAGCCTGATCTGGAGGATTCAGAGGAATTGAAAGAGCCTCTGAAACTTCCTCAGGAAGAGGAAAAACCTCCTAAACCCGAGCTCAAACCATTACCATCATCCCTAAAATATGCATTTCTGGGAGAAGGTGACACTTTTCCGGTGATCATAAGCTCTGTTTGAATCCCCTGGAAGAGGAAGCGCTACTTCAAGTGCTAAGGACACACAAGACAGCTCTTGGGTGGTCCATAAGTAACCTTAAGGGCATCAGCCCAGCAAGATGCATGCACAAGATCCTATTGGAGGATGATGCTAAGCCAGTGGTTCAACCACAGAGGCGGCTAAATCCAGCCATGAAGGAAGTGGTGCAGAAAGAGGTCACTAAGTTACTAGAGGCTGGGATTATTTATCCTATTTCTGATAGCCCCTGGGTGAGTTCTGTCCATGTTGTCCCTAAGAAGGGAGGTATGACAGTGGTTCATAATGAAAAAAATGAACTGGTTCCTACAAGAACAGTTACAGGGTGGCGTATGTGTATTGACTACAGAAGGCTCAATACAGCCACCAGGAAGGATCACTTCCCTTTACAATTCATAGACCAAATGCTAGAAAGACTAGCAGGTCATGAATACTACTGCTTTTTGGATGGCTATTCAGGTTACAACTAAATTGCAGTAGATCCTCAGGACCAAGAGAAAACAGCATTCACATGTCCATCTGGAGTATTTGCATACAGAAGAATGCCTTTTGGTCTGTGCAATGCACCTGCAACCTTTCAGAGGTGCATGCTCTCTATCTTCTCTGATATGGTAGAGAAATTTCTGGAAGTCTTCATGGATGACTTCTCAGTATTTGGAGACTCATTTAGCTCCTGTCTTAACCATCTAGCACTTGTTCTGAAAAGATGCCAAGAGAATAACCTGGTTCTAAATTGGGAAAAATGTCACTTTATGGTGACTGAAGGAATTGTCCTTGGGCATAAAATTTCGAACAAGGGAATAGAGGTGGATCAAGCTAAGGTAGAGGTAATTGAAAGATTACCACCACCCACCAATATTAAGGCAATCAGAAGCTTTCTGGGGCATGCAGGATTCTATAGGAGGTTTATAAAGGATTTTTTAAAAATTGCAAAACCTCTGAGCAATCTGCTAGCTGCTAACACACCATTTATGTTTGACACAGAGTGTCTGCAGGCGTTTGAAACTTTGAAAGCTAAGCTGGTCACAGCACCAGTTATTTCTGCACCAGACTGGACATTACCATTTGAACTAATGTGTGATGCCAGTGACCATGCCATTGGTGCAGTACTGGGACAGAGGCATAACAAGCTTCTGCATGTCATTCATTATGCTAGCCGCATTTTGAATGATGCCCAGAAAAATTACACAACCACAGAAAAAGAGCTGCTTGCAGTGGTTTATGCCATTGACAAGTTTAGATCATACTTAGTAGGATCAAAAGTGATTGTGTACACCGACCATGCTGCTCTTAAATATCTACTCACAAAGCAGGATTCAAAGCCCAAGCTCATAAGATGGGTGTTGCTTCTGCAAGAGTTTGATATAGAAATAAGAGACAGAAAAGGGACAGAGAAGCAAGTAGCTGATCACCTGTCCCGGATAGAACCAGTAGCAGGAGCATTCCTCCCTCCTACTGAGATCTGTGAAACCTTTACAGATAAGCAATTGTTTGCTATTCAGGAAGCTCTGTGGTTTGTAGACATTACAAACTATAAGACACAAGGTTCTCCTTCTGTAACCATGGAGAGGAAGCATGAAAAGCTTCTCTCAATACAGAGTCAAACAAAACCCCCACATTCAATCTCTAAGTTTGGTGTTGGGAGGCGACAACCAATCTCTAAGTTTGGTGTTGGGAGGTTCCAACCTTGCTCTGATTATCTGTGAGGCTCCATGAGAGCTCACTGTCAAGCTATTGACATTAAAGAAGCGCTTGTTGGAAGGCAACCCAATGTTATTTAATCATATCTATTTTATTTTCTTTTTGTTATTTCGTGATTTATTAGGTTGATGGTCATGTGAAGTCACAAAAACTACTGAAAAATCAAAAACAGAATGAAAAATAGCTTTGAAAACAGCACACCCTGAAGGAGAGCAGTCTGGCATTTAAATGCCAAAAACAAGCATCTGTCTGGCGTTTAACGCCAGAAACAAGCAGCAGTCTGGCGTTAAACGCCAGGATTGCACAGCAAGGGCATTTTACACGCCTAATTGGAGCAGGGATGTTAAGTCCTTGACTCCACTTGATCTGTGGACCCCACAGGATCTCCACCTACCTCACCATTCAAATTCAAACATTTCCCCTCCCAAACCCACCCATTCACACACCTCCATCTCCTCCATCTTCTCCACTTCTTTCTTCTTTTGCTCGAGGACGAGCAAACCTTTTAAGTTTGGTGTGGTAAAAGCATTGCTTTTTGTTTTTCCATAATTCAGTGGTAGAGCAATTGACTGCAGATCAAAGAGCTATGAAGGAGGAGCAACAAAGGCAAGGAAGAGACATAGAGGAGCTCAAGAGCACCATTGGTTCTTCAAGAAGAGGAAGACGCCACCCTCATTAAGGTGGACCCATTCCTTAATCTCCTTGTTCTTATTTTCCTGTTTTTCGTTTACTATGCTTCATGTTTAATTATGTTTGTGTCTTTACTATATGATCACTAGTATCTAAGTGTCTATGTCTTAAAGATATGAATGTCCTATGAATCCATCACCTTTCTTAAATGAAAATTGTTTTCTGAAAAAGAAAAAGAAGTACATGAATTTTGAATTTTAAAATAGTTTAATTATTTTGATGTGGTGGCAATACTTTTTGTTTTCTGAATGAATGCTTGAACAGTGCATATGTCTTTTGAATTTGTTGTTTATGAATGTTAAAATTGTTGGCTCTTGAAAGAATGATGAAAAAGGAGAAATGTTATATGATAATCTGAAAAATCATAAAAATGATTCTTGAAGCAAGAAAAAGCAGTGAAGAACAAAGCTTGCAGAAAAAAAATGCGAAAAAAAAAGCAAGCAGAAAAAGCCAAAAGCTCTTTAAACTAAAAGGCAAGAGCAAAAAGCCAATAGCCCTTAAAACCAAAAGGCAAGGGTAATAAAAAGGATCCAAGGCTTTGAGCATCAGTGGATATGAGGGCCTAAAGGAATAAAATCCTGGCCTAAGCGGCTAAACCAAGCTGTCCCTAACCATGTGCTTGTGGCGTGAAGGTGTTAAGTGAAAACTTGAGACTGAGCGTTTAAAGTTGAGGTCCAAAGCAAAAACAGAGTGTGCTTAAGAACCCTGGACACCTCTAATTGGGGACTTTAGCAAAGCTGAGTCACAATCTGAAAAGGTTCACCCAGTTATGTGTCTGTGGCATGTATGTATCCGGTGGTAATACTGGAAAACAGAGTGCTTAGGGCCACGGCCAAGACTCATAAAGTAGCTGTGTTCAAGAATCAACATACTGAACTAGGAGAATCAATAACATTATCTAAATTATGAGTTCCTATAGATACCAATCATTCTGAACTTCGAAGGATAAAGCGAGATGCCAAAACTGTTCAGAAGCAAAAAGCTAATAGCCCCGCTCATCTAACTAAGACTGATCTTCATAGATGTTTTTGGAATTCATTGTATATTCTCTTCCTTTTATCCTACTTTATTTTTAGTTGCTTGGGGACAAGCAACAATTTAAGTTTGGTGTTGTGATGAGCGGATAATTTATACGCTTTTTGGCATTATTTTTAGGTAGTTTTTAATATGTTTTAGTCACTTTTTATTATATTTTTATTAGTTTTTAAATAAAAATCATATTTCTGGACTTTACTATGAGTTTGTGTGTTTTTCTGTGATTTTAGGTATTTTCTGGCTAAAATTGAGGGAGCTGAGCAAAAATCTTATTTAGGCTGAAAAAGGACTTCAGGAGTCCAATTGGCGCGCTCCCAATTGCGTTGGAAAGTAGACATCCAGGGCTTTCCAGAAATATATAATAGTCCATAGTTTGCTCAAGGATAGACGACGTAAACTGGTGTTCAACGCCAGTTCCATGTTGCAGTCTGGCGTTCAGCGCCAGAAACAGGTTACAAGTTAGAGTTCAACGCCAGAAACAGGTTACAACCTGGCGTTCAACTCTAGAAATAGCCCAAGCACGTGAGAAGCTTAAGTCTCAACCCCAGCACACACCAAATGGGCCCCAGAAGTAGATTTCTGCACTATCTATCATAGTTTACTCATTTTTTGTAAACCTAGGTTACTAGTTTAGTATTTAAACAACTTTTAGAGATTTATTTTGTATCTCATGACATTTTAGATCTGAACTTTGTACTCTTTGACGGCATGAGTCTCTAAACTCCATTGTTGGGGGTGAGGAGCTCTGTTGTGTCTCGATGAATTAATGCAATTACTTCTATTTTCCATTCAAACACGCTTGTTCCTATCTAAGATCTTAATTCGCGCTTCACTATGAAGAAGGTGATGATCCGTGACACTCATCACCTTCCTCAATCCATGAACGTGTGTATGACAACCACCTTTGTTCTATATTAGATTGAATGAGTATCTCTTAGATTCCATAATCAGAATCTTCGTGGTATAAGCTAGAGTCCATTGGCAGCATTCTTGAGAATCCGGAAAGTCTAAACCTTGTCTGTGGTATTCCGTGTAGGATTCAAGGATTGAATGATTGTGACGAGCTTCAAACTCGCGATTGTTGGGCGTAGTGACAGACACAAAAGAATCAAGGGATTCTATTCCGACATGATCGAGAACCAACAGATGATTAGCCGTGATGTGACAGAGCATTTGGACCATTTTCACTGAGAGGACGGGAAGTAGCCATTGACAACGGTGACACCTTACATATAGCTTGCCATAGGAGGAACCTTGCATGCGTGAAGAAGAAGACAGGGAGAAAGCAGAGATTCAGAAGACAAAGCATCTCCAAAACTCCAACATATTCTCCATTACTACAGAACAAGTATTTAATCCATGCTCTTTTACTCTTCGAAATTCATACGGATAATTATAATTGATTTCCTAACTAAGAGTTACAAGATAACCATAGCTTGCTTCAAACCAACAATCTCCGTGGGATCGACCCTTACTCACGTAAGGTATTACTTGGACGACCCAGTGCACTTGCTGGTTAGTAGTACGAGTTGTGAAAAGTGTGATTCACAATTCGTGCACCAGTGGTACCTTCCCTCCTAATTTTACTAAGCATCAATGGGACAAGCTTAAAAGCAAGTCCAAATATTATATATGGGATGACCCATATTTATGGAGATGTGGTGCTGACCAGATAATTAGAAGGTGTGTGCCACAATCAGAATTCCAGTCAATTCTAGAGGCCTGCCACTCTTCTGAGAGTGGTGGACACTTTGGACCTCAAAGAATAGCTAGAAAAATTTTAGACTGTGGATTCTGGTGGCCTACACTTTTTAAGGATGCCACTGCTTTCTGTGAATCTTGCTCCCCATGCCAAAGGTTTGGGAATATATCCAAAAGGGATGAGATGCCCCAACAACTTATATTGTTCTGTGAAATTTTTTATGTTTGGGGCATTGACTTCATGGGTCCATTTCCAAACTCTAATGGTTTCTTATACATATTGTTAACTGTTGATTATGTCTCTAAATGGGTGGAAGCAATTCCTACCCGTACTGATGATGCTAATGTTGCTGTCTCTTTTGTTCGAAATAATATTATCTGTCGCTTTGGATCACCACGAGCAATCGTGAGTGATCAAGGCACCTATTTTTGTAACAGGAGACTGACAGGTCTACTGAAGAAACATGGCATTGTTCACAAGGTGGCGACGACTTACCATACCCAGACCAATGGACAAGCTGAGGTGTCTAACAGAGAGATAAAGCGCATATTGGAGAAGATTGTCAAGCCTCATAGATGAGTCTGGAGTACCAGGCTGGCAGATCCTCTTTGGGCTTATCGGACCGCCTATAAGTCGCCTATCGGAATGAGTCCATTCTGCCTAGTTTGTGGAAAGGCTTGTCACCTCCCAGTGGAGGTGGAGCACAAAGCTTTCTGGGCGGTAAGGGAATGCAACATGGGATTGGAGAGAGCCGGGGCTGAAAGGAAGCTGCAACTACAGGAATTGGAGTGCCTTCGACTCGAAGCATATGAAAACTCCAGGCTACACAAAGAGAGGGTGAAGGCTGTGCATGACAAGAATATCAAGAGAAGGGAGTTTAGACTGGGGGAGTTAGTCCTAGTTTACAACTCAAGGATGAGACTCATGCCAGGCAAGTTGAGATCAAGGTGGGAAGGACCCTATAGAGTAGAAAAGGCAGAACCATATGGAGTCTTCCACCTGAGTCATCCATCAAGCCTCAACTTCTTCAAGGTCAATGGCCACCGCTTGAAGCTATACCATGGTGAGAAGATGAAGAACAACAAGGAGCTGGAGATCTTCCTCTTGGCGGATCCAGCAACAGCAGAAGACTGAGCTTCTGGACCGTCCATCTTAAGGACATTAAAGAAAAGTGCTAGGTGGGAGACAACCCATCATGGTACGATCTTCCCCTTTTATTCTTAGTTTTATTTTATTTTTATCAGTGTTAATTTATAAATTTTGCATAATCACCTTCATTCTGCATAAAAAAAAGTGCATCTTGACGCGCAAGCGTCTATGACGCGTACGCGTCATTCGTGAATGTGCAACACATTAGAATTGAACAGGGTGTTACGCGGGAGTTGAGCAGGAAGCGTGCTTTGTGCCTAAGCAAGCCCACGTGTACGCGTACCTCACGCGTGCGCGTCACTTGCAATTTTAGCAACCCACGCGTACGCGTCCAGGACGCGCACGCGTGGACATGGAAATCGGCATAAATAAGTGTTCGAACAGAGAGTTGTGATGGTCTGGCGCTGGCACTGTTCTAGAGGCACAAAATCACCCACGCGTACGCATCCCTGATGCGTACGCGTCATTTTCGCTTTAAGGCCATCCAAGCATAAGCGTGTTCCACGCGCATGCGTCATATGCAATTTTGGCCCCAGTGCATTTCAAACAAAGAGTTGTGCGTGCGCGCGGCTAGATTCGCGCGACTAGCACGACCAAGGGCACGCGTACCCGTGCCAGATGCTTACGCGTCACCTTCACTTTTGCGCAACCCACGTGAATGCGTGGGGTACGCGTGCGCGTCGTATGCGCTGCATCACTTATCCAGTGCGCCGCCCAGATTTCAATTATTTCCCCTCCCAAATCCTAATTCTCATTCAATCCTAATTCTTCCTTCTTTCTTCTTCCTTCTTTCCCTTTTTTACTTCTTACTTCCTACTTCTTTCTTATTTCCTATTTTCATCTTCTTCCTAAGGTTTCTTTTCTCCCTCTTCTCTACTCTTTCATTCTTCTTTCATTTATTGCATTTAATTTTTTTTATTTATTTTAAATTTTATATTAGTTTAGTTATTTATAGTTTCTTTTTCATTCTTTTATCATGCATTTTTATGTTGGTGTTGGAGCTTTATTTGGGTATTATTTTATTATATTTGAGCTTGTGGATATTATGAGGAGTAATTTGACAATTGACATTTTATTTTGGGTATCATATACACTTGGATTAATTATTTTAATTCTTATTTTAACTTGCACACCAAGTGATTGTGAAAAAGCTCTCATGGCATTTTGAATTCTATTCTATTTTACTCTCACACTTTCATGCCTCTTTTTCACATCACTTGCAATCCACATGTATTGAGATTATCATTCACAATTGTCATCATACAAGTGCTCATTAATTTGGTACATTAAATAATTGATGCTTGAGTTATGCTTCTCAAGCCTATTACTTGCATGCTTTTAACCCTCTTGCATCTAATTGTTATGAATTGCCTTCATGATTTTAATTAATGTCTTCCATGCATGTTGTAGCTATTTATGGGTTGGAAACGGATTCCAACACCTAAAACTCACCGGCAAGTGTATCGGGTCGCATCAAGTAGTAAAACTCACTTAGAGTAAGGTCGATCCCATAGGAATTGATGGATCAAGCAACTTTAGTTGGTGATTAGTTTAGTCAAGCTAACATTGATGAGTTGAAGTGAAATTGAAGCAGCAGAAAGTAAATTTGCAGGAAATATAAATGACAGAATATAAATAGGCAGAAAACTTAAAGAGTAAGAAATGTAAATTGACAGAATCTTAAATGACAAGAAATGTAAATTGCATGAAATGTAAAGGGGCTGGGTGCTGGAAATTTAACGAAAGCAATAGATCAATCAATCAGAACAATTGCAGAAAATGTAAATGTGCAGGAAATTAAATCAAGCTTAATGTGAAAGGAAATGTGAAATTGCAGTATGCAAGAAAGGAAATTGCAGAAAAGTAAAAGTAGCATAAGAGGAAATCAGCAAGCAGACTTAGATCAGCTTTAAATTCTCAAAGAGAAGCTAACAATTTCAATGAAATAGTAAAAATAGAAAGGAAGCCAAGAGCTCACTTGCTCTCAAGATCAAAACAGAAAGGAAATTGAAGAGGAATGAAACAGAAAGGGAAAGAAAAATAAAAATGAATCAGAGAGCTATTCTATTCTCCTCCTATTGCTCCCTAATGGAACCAGCCTTTTTAACGAATTGAAACAGATGCCTTTTTATAGGCTTAAAATGAAAAATAAAAATGAAATTCTAAACAAACTACAATTAAAATAAATTCCTAAGCTAATTGATCCTTGTGCCTTTGAGTGATGATAATGGGCTTAGCTTGCTTTGGATTTGAGGAAGAGATGGGTCCAGTTGGCCTTGGTTCAATTTGTGAAGAATTGAATTAATTTGGAATTTTGATTGAATTTTTGGGCTATGGTTGTTGCTCCCAGGACAAGGCTCGGTTCATGGGGAGAGCTGAGCTTTGGTGCTTGTTTCCTTGGCCCTTTTGGTGTGTGACAAGGCTTGGCAAGACAAGGGAGAGCGCTCGGTTCATGGCATGAGCGCAACTTCCTCTTTTTTTAATGAGGTCCCAGCTTCGAACCTTGGTGGATGCCTTTGGGAACTAATTCCTTGCATTTTCATAAGGAGATAGCACGACAAAGCTCTTGCCAAGAGCTCAGCGCTCTCCAAGTGAGTGCTACTTCCTTGATTTCCTTGTGTCTCCCCTTTCGAATCTTGGCGGTTGCACTTTGGTCTATTTTTGCTTATTTTTTGTCCTTAAAGATGCCTTTCACTTGTGCCTCAATTTCATGCCAAATATGGATTTCCATATATTGTTGGAAAGCTCTGAATGTCAACTTTCCAACGCAACTGGAAGCATATCAATCGGACATCTGTAGCTCAAGATATAGCCCTTTGAAGGAGGCATGGTCATGTTGTGAGTGCCCAAGTTTTAACTTAGCAAAAATTTTGCTTCCAAGCTCACTTTTTTTCACGATAAAGCTAGGCTTTTGGCATGAACTGAGCTTTGAGTGCTGATTGCCAATCTCCTTTAATTTGGTCATGGGCCGGCCACGCTTTTAAAAGCGTGGCCTAAGGCTCTAAAGTGTGCTCCAACTTCAAAGTGTGCCCCAAAGCTCTTTTTTTTCCTTTTTAGCTTATTTTGTGCTTTTTGCTTCCTTTTCTTCTTATTTTCTACAAAATTTATCAAATCAAAAGATCAAAGAAATATAACATTTAAGCACAAAAGCATTCATTATTCAAGCACAAATCATCAATTTCTTGTATGAAAAAACATAGAAAAACATGACATGGTGACATGTCATCACAACACCAAACTTAAACCTTGCTTGTCCTCAAGCAAGAAAAGAATCATGCAATAACGATTGACAATCCAAGGTAAGAAGAATAGCAACTCAATGTTCATGGTAGGCTAGTTTTCTATGCATGCTTCAATCACAAAAGAAATGTAAATGATTGATGCTTCTATGTAGCTCAATTTATGAAATCTTTTTCTTATATTTCTTCCTTGAAACAAGCTTTTGATTTTCTTATTTGCTTCTCCTTTTGGGTGCTTTGCCCCATGAGTTGATAACAAAGCTACAACTCTAAATGCTTTGTTTTCAAGTATTACCACTTGATACATAAGCACCACAAGCATTTAATTAGAGGACATCATTAAGCTCATTTGTTTCTTTTCTTGACTCTCTAAACATTGATGCTCAGAGCCTTCAGCTCTGAGGGAGTGCTTTTTGCACTTTGAGCCTAACCTTGACTTCTAAGTGTTTTGTTTTCAAGCTTTTTGCTTGATACATAAACACCACAAGTACTTAACAAATAAATTGTCATTGGTACTCAGAGCCTTCAGCTTTCTCATTCTTTCCCTTTTTCTTTTCTTGCTTTAATTTGTAATTGCTTCTTCAAGGTTTTCATGATTTCAAAAGATTTCACAAAATGTCCCAGATGAAAACTTCAATTAAATCAAATCCAATGCAATTGAGCAACAATTAACCATACTAGCTTTCCAATACTTGTATGCACATGCTAAGTTCTTCTTTAATAACCTTGTTTGTTTATGATCATGATGCTTTATTGCTTTTGAACTCACAAAACTCAAGTTGGTAGTCATAATGCCACAGCAACATGTTACAAATCAAGATTCAAGCTATGCTTTATTCATACACACATGTAAACAGAGAAGATAAAGACAATCATACAATTTAGGTGCTGGAAACAAATGAGAGGAAAAGGAACTCTACAACCTTGTAGTTCATCTTGTTGTCATTTTCCTCCCATTCTTCCTATTCCCTTGCCAAAATCAGAATGCTTGCTCATCCTCAAGCAACAATTAGAATAATGGCTATGGGGCTAAGATAGATCATGAATGTCTTACACAATAAAATGTTAGTAATACATGTATTTTAAGCAAGCAAAATTAAAGATAACAATCAAGGCACAAGAAACAGAGATATTGTGATTGCAAAACTAAGAGGGTGTGAATGATATATTGCATAAAAGATAAGTAGCACACCAAACTTAGTGTGACACTTTCACTTGGAATTGATGCAAGTATTTAGTAAAGATTGGAACCAAATTTTGTTGCATAGCAACACCAAACTTAGAATGCAATCAAATGTCCATTTTATTTGAACTAAAACTAAGCAAATGAAACTGTTATATGTTAAGTATAATCACCAAGCCAAGAATCTGTCATGAATAAGGATCTCTTGGTGATGTATTAACAAAAACAGTTAAAAAGCAAAATAAGTGAAAGCATTAAAAACAAAGAATTAACTAAAGTAAACAGAATAACAAAGTGTCAAACCAAAAGAAAATTAACACTGCAAAGGCATTGTGGTTATGCAGACAAGTGGTGTTGCTGGATTTCTTGCATAAAGAATTAAGTGGCACACCAAACTTAGAATCTTAGTGTGACACTTTAGAATTAATGCAATCATCCAGAGGGATTGAAAACAAAGTGTTGCATGGAAACACCAAACTTAGAATGTAACCGTATGCCAATTTATTGAATTTAAACAAAGCAAAGAAGGAAAACAAAGCAAAAAAGAGAGATGTTACCTACTGTTGACATGTTGTTCTTTACTTTCTTCCTCTTTTTCCAGTTTGTTAAGAGGAATGACCTCAAGAGAGGAGAAGATTCAGCTATTGCCCCCTGTCTTGGTCTTTCCTCAGCAAGCTTTCTTTTGTTAATGACTTGATTGAGCTTGCTTGCTGGATCAGGGGGAGGATTGCTTGTAGTTGACCTTCTCTTCTTCATGAATACTGTCCTTTGTAGCTTGGTCACAATCCTCTTCTCGGTGCTTTTGTTAATTGCCTTGACTTCCTTGAATCCAAGTCTTGGTGGTTGTGTGATTGTTGGAGTGTTCTCTATATCAAGAGCTTTTTGAATTGATGGTTCAGTAAGCTCTTCCTTCCTGTAATTTTCTGCTTCAATTGAGTGTGAACTTCCTTGATTGGCTTCTTCCTCTTCTTTTACATAATCTTCCATTAAGTCTTTTGGGAGTGAAGTTTGATGTTCCTCTATCACCTCAATTAGCTTCTGTAAATATGAAATCCTTGGCTCATGTTCCTCATCCTTTATTGCAATTTCACTTGTAACAGGGACCTTCTGTTCTTGTTTTTCCACTTTCTCACCCACAAATTGGTCTTCATCCTCACTGTTTGATGGTTCTAAGTTCCTCCTTGTTTGCTCTGAGGGCCTATTCATCTTCTTGAAGAGGATTTCTTTCCAGGACTGGGATTGTGTGTATCTTTTCACGAGTTTCCTGTGTATTTCAATGGCTTGGAATCGGCTTTCTAAGGTTTCTTTGGACCATTGAAGGTAATCCTCATCTGCTAGTTCAAGAGATGAAGGTTGAGAGTAATTTTGGTGACATGGATGTGTTGTGGTGAAGTTGTGTTGAGGGGTGTGGAATGAGTTTTGTGAGTTGTGGGATGAATTTTGTGGTTCGTGGGATGACTTGTATGCATCTTGGAGGAAACTTTGTGTTGAGGCATAACTAAGTGATGAAGAACTTTCAACTGAGAAACTGGGAAGTGAGGGTGGATGCTCTTTCATTCCTTGATGATACTTCCATCCACCATGAGGAAATTGATATGAATCATTTTGTGGTGGTGGTTGGTATCCCATATGATTTTCTTGCTCATCTTGTGTCTCTGAAGCAAATCTCCATGAATTGGAGTGCTCAGAATGTGTATTCTCTTGGTGATATTCTTAGCCACCATTAGAGATTGGTGATGGTGGCTAATATCCCATAAAGTTTGTCTGATCATAAGATGAGCTGAACTCCATTTGAATTTTGGAAAACACAACACCAAGGAAAATTGAAATTACTCATATCAGAGATGAAAATTTTTTAGTGAGGCAAAAACTCAAACACTTTGGTTCAATATAAAATAGAAAACACAAATAAAGAAAATGCTTGATCTAGACTTCTCACCCACTTAATCATTGTCGATCTCAATCAATCCCGCCAAAAACTTGATGGGTTGGAAACGGATTCCAACACCTAAAACTCACCGGCAAGTGTACCGGGTCGCATCAAGTAGTAAAACTCACTTAGAGTGAGGTCGATCCCATAGGGATTGATGGATCAAGCAACTTTAGTGGGTGATTAGTTTAGTCAAGCTAACATTGATGAGTTAAAGTGAAATTGAAGCAGCAGAAAGTAAATTTGCAGGAAATATAAATGACAGAATGTAAATAGGCAGAAAACTTAAAGAGTAAGAAATGTAAATTGACAGAATCTTAAATGACAAGAAATGTAAATTGCATGAAATGTAAAGGGCTGGGTGCTGGAAATGTAACGAAAGTAATAGATCAATCAATCAGAACAATTGCAGAAAATTAAATCAAGCTTAATTTGAAAGGAAATGTGAAATTGCAGTATGCAAGAAAGGAAATTGCAGAAAAGTAAAAGTAGCAGAAGAGGAAATCAGCAAGCAGACTTAGATCAATTTTAAATTCTCAAAGAGAAGCTAACAATTTCAATGAAATAGTAAAAACAGAAAAGAAGCCAAGTGCTCACTTGCTCTCAAGATCAAAACAGAAAGGAAATTGAAGAGGAATGAAATAGAAAAGGAAAGAAAACTCAGATCTGATTTTCAATTCTGAAGTTCACAAAGGAAAATTTTAAACAGAGAGCTATTCTATCCTCCTCCTATTGCTCCCTAATGGAACCAGCCTTTTTAATGAATTGAAACAGATGCCTTTTTATAGGCTTTAAATGAAAAATAAAAATAAAATTCTAAACAAACTACAATTAAAATAATTTCCTAAGCTAATTGATCCTTGTGCCTTTGAGTGATGATAATGGGCTTAGCTTGCTTTGGATTGAGGAAGAGATGGGTCCAGTTGGCCTTTGTTCAATTTTTGAAGAATTTAATTAATTTGGAATTTTGATTGAATTTTTGGGCTATGGGTGTTGCTCCCAGGACAAGGCTCGGTTCATGGGGAGAGCTGAGCTTTGGTGCTTGTTTCCTTGGCCCTTTTGGTGCATGACAAGGCTTGGCAAGACAAGGGAGAGCGCTCGGTTCATGGTGGAAGCCTTTGGGAACCAATTCCTTGCATTTTCATGAGGAGAGAGCACGACAAAGCTCTTGCCAAGAGCTCAGTGCTCTCCAAGTGAGCGCTACTTCCTTGGTTTCCTTGTGTCTCCCCCTTCGAATCTTGGTGGTTGCACTTTGGTCTATTTTTGCTTATTTTTTGTCCTTAAAGATGCCTTTCACTTGTGCCATAATTTCATGCCAAATATGGATTTCCATATATCTTTGGAAAGCTCTGAATGTCAACTTTCCAACGCAACTAGAAGCATATCAATCGGACATCTGTAGCTCAAGTTATAGCCCTTTGAAGGAGGCATGGTCATGTTGTGAGTGCCCAAGTTTTAACTTAGCGAAAATTTTGCTTCCAAGGTCACTTTTTTTCATGATAATGCTAGGCTCTTGGCATGAACCTAGCTTTGAGTGCTGATTGCCAATCTCCTTTAATTTGGTCATGGGCCACGCTTTTAAAAGCGTGGCCCAAAGCTCCAAAGTGTGCTCCAACTTCAAAGTGTGCCCCAAAGCTCTTTTTTTTCCTTTTTAGCTTATTTTGTGCTTTTTGCTTCTTTTTCTTCTTATTTCCTACAAAATTTATCAAATCAAAAGATCAAAGAAATATAACATTTAAGCACAAAATCATTCATTATTCAAGCACAAATCATCAATTTCTTGTATGAAAAAGTATAGAAAAACATGACATGGTGACATGTCATCAGCTACCATGTATAAGACATTCCTTTTCCTTTGGCATTCATTATTACTTGGACTTTTTTCCTTCCGATTGTTGGTTATCTATACTTGACATTAATTCTCTTTCATCCTTCTTTAGGATGGCCACTAAAAGAGGAAAGGAGAAGGCTTCTGAAAAGCTACCGGCAAGGAGAGGAACCAAGAGAGCACCGGCTAAGGTGCAACCATCTACAAGCGTCAAGCTGCCAACAAAGCGAGTGAAGAGGATCATCAAGGTTGATGAAGTGGAGAAAGCCTTTCCCGCACGGGACACCACACGGTTCACTAATCGTTACTGCGAGCAGATGTTCCCCATCCTAGTAGAGAGGAACTACAATAATGAGCATCTACCCATTCTCCCAACATATTTTGTTGATTTTGTGGAGCCCCGCATCGAAAGGAGACAATGGGGATTCTTGAGGAGGCAGCCACGGGAGGCCAATTTATCATGGGTAGTCGAATTCTACTCTAACTTCCATTCGCCTACCCTGCAGTCTGTTTATGTTCGTCAGAAGTAAGTCCCTGTCTCCGAGGGGGCCATTCAGAGAGTATTGGATCTTCCACCTAGCCCAGAGGGATTGGACGCCTATCAAAAGGCCTCTCTCAAGCCCCAGACATACTAGTTTAACTGGAACAGCATCCTTGAAGTCATAGCACAACCTGGTAGCACATGGATCTATGGACAACATCGGACTCGGCCTAAGAGCATCTCAGCTCAGGCACTTACCTTGGAGGCTCGCGTGTGGGCATAGATTATGTTCCACTATATCTTTCCTAGCACTTACGAGTCCACCTTCTCTGCGGACATGGCTGTTCTCATCTGGTGCATTCTTACAGAGCAATCCCTCAACTTACCAAGACACATCCGGCAGGCTATGGGACATGTGCAAATAGCGGGTAACCTACCCTTTCCCGCATTGGTTTCGGATCTTGTCTTTGCGGCGGGAGTCTCCTATAGGGCTGGGGATACCAAGGCCATGATCCCATGACATGATCAGTTTGTCCCGAATGGGAAGTATACCAGACCCCCAGTACCTTCTACGAGCCGGCCTCCCAGCCCATCTTTAGACACTCCTTCTTCTTCTGCTCCACCATCATCCACACCACAAGCACCATCCACCCATCAGATGTTCCTTCAGATCCTTTAGAGGTTAAACCGGAAAGACTGGCGGATGGAGAAAATGGAGCGCCGCAACAAGCGCCAATACAACTATCTGAAGGAGCTCATTGTGAGTACTCACCCACCTCTGGAACAGAAGGACACCTCAGACTCCCCTTCACCTAGTAGCACAGGGAGCCATGACGAGCCAGATAGTGGAGACGATGCTTCCAGCCCCACCTTGCTCCTTACTGATGGCACGGAGGACCGTGCCAAGCCTTAAGTGTGGGGAGGTCAGTCCTTAACTTCCGGAGGTAATCTCTCTCTCTTAACACCAACATTTTATTTTTTCTTTTGTTAGATAGGATAGATTGCATGATAACAATTGCTTGCATGTATGTTTTGCTTGGTTGAAGTAAATGATTTTCTTTTTAAGACCCTATTCTATAGCATTTCACTAATTCAAATTAAAAATTTGTGTTAAACTTGTTTGAAGATTGTAATTTGGAACATGGTTTATAGCTAAGAACACACAACCTGTGAAATTTTGTTCCATTCTATATGTCCATTGTTTAGTGTATTTGCATGCATACACATGATTGAGGCCATCATTTGTTATTAGCTCACTTATCCCAAATAGCCTACCATTTCATTTAGCTTTGTTTGCCACTTTGAGCCTTTTAATCCCCATTTGTTCTTTATATTACCACATCACTAGCCTTATGCGGAAAAATAATTAATTACCCGATTTGAATCTTTTGTTAGCTTAAGATAATGTGTATTAAATAAGTGTGGGGAAATGTAGGAACTTGGGTTGATGAGAATGTGTTGTGCTTTTATTGACAATTATTGGGAATTTGGGTGCTTACTCATGTGAAATCAGAAAAACCATATGCATTGATATATTATGTCTTCGTTCATGTTTACTTTATAAAAAAAAGAGAGAGAAAAGAAAAGAAATAAATGAATAGGGGACAAAATTACCCCAATGTTAAGTGCAATAAAAAGATCAATGCATATGTGGTGAAATTAAAAAATTGTTACATGAGTATGTGATGCAAAAGTGGGATTTTGGGTAGCTAGGCATGATTTTAGAATTATATAGAGTGTGTGTGTGTTAGGTGAGAACTTGGGTTAGTCAAAGATTCAAATTTTAGCTCACTTAGCCATACATATATCCTCACCCTTGCCTTAGCCCCATTACAACCTTGAAAAAGACCTCATGATGTTTGCATTGGTGCACTAAATATTTGTTGATTGGTTAGATGAAGAACAAAGTTTAGAAAGCATGACTAGAGAAGAGTAGAGTGGATTAACCCTAGACACTTGAGCGATTAGAGTGCATATACACTTCTAGTGTGGGTTCAAAGCTTAATTCTGTGTTCCCGGCTTTCATGAGCTCTCTTCTTACAAGTTTACTTGTCTTTTATTGTGTGATTTAAATTAGTGGAATCTGATTTTTGTTTGTCTTGGAGAACTAGTTCACTTTTAACCAAGTAGGTAGAAACATCTTAGCATATAGTTGCATTCATATACATAGGTTGCATTGCATGAGTCTTACTTTCCCCCATTCATTCTTTTGATCTCATTGAGCTTAGCATGAGGACATGCTAATGTTTAAGTGTAAGGAGATTGATAAACTTCTATTTTATGGTTCATCTTGTGCTAAGTTGAGTGGTTTTTATCAGTTCTTCACACACTTACTCATATACGTTGCATGGTTTTACAAATCCTTCCTAATTTTGTTCCATTATTGAAAACTTGCTTCCCAAGCCTTTAAATTGTATATTTTTAATTTCCTTTTATACCATTCGATACCGTGATGTGTGTGTTAAGTGTTTTCAGGCTATATAGGGCAGAATGGCTTAGAGGATGGAGAGGAAGCTTGCAAAAATGGAAGGAACACAAGAAACTAAGGTGCTGACCAGTGAGGATCGACGCGCACACATGGCTCACACGTGCACGTGACTTGGGGCTTTTTACAGCGATGCATACGCGTGACTGACGCGTACGCGTGACACGCGTAGAAGACCGTCGACGCGTACGCGTGACGTGCGCCACGTGCTGCAACTGCAAAAGATGCTGGGGCAATTTCGGGCTGGTTTCTGACACAGTTTTTGGTCCAGAAACACAGACTAGAGCCAGGTGACTGGTGCACGAAAATTACTTCACACTATGTAATTCCGCACAACAAACCAGCAAGTGCACTGGGTCGTCCAAGTAATACCTTACGTGAGTAAGGGTCGATCCCACGGAGATTGTTGGCTTGAAGCAAGCTATGGTTATCTTGCAACTCTTAGTCAGGATATTAATTAGTTGTTATCAATTGACTTGCAAATGAACAAGAGAGCATGAATTAAGGGTTACTTGTTATGCAGTAAATGAGAATATGTTAGAGTTTTGGAGATGCTTTACCTTTTGAATATCTGCTTTCTCTCTATCTTCTTCTTCACGCACGCACGTCCCTCCTATGGCAAGCTGTGTGTTGGAGGATCACCGTTGTCAATGGCTACCATCCTTCCTTTCAGTGAAAATGGTCCAGGTGCGCTTTCACCGCACGGCTAATCATCTGTAGGTTCTCGATCATACCGGAATAGGATTCGCTATCCTTTTGCGTCTGTCACTATGCCCAGCACTCGCGAGTTTGAAGCTCGTCACAGTCATCCAATCCCAGAATCCTACTAGGAATACCACAGACAAGGTTTAGACTTTTCGGATTCTCAAGGATGTTGCCAATGGATTCTAGCTTATACCACGGAGATTCCGATTAAGGAATCTAAGAGATACTCATTCAATCTAATGTAGAACGGAGGTGGTTGTCAGGAACACGTTCATAGGTTGAGAATGGTGATGAGTGTCACGGATCATCACGTTCATCATAATAAGGCGCAAATGAACATCTTAGATAGGAACAAACATGATTGAATAGAAAACAGAAATACTGGCATTAACTCATCGAGGCACAGCAGAGCTCCTCACCCCCAACAATGGAGTTTAGAGACTCATGCCGTCAAAAAGGTACAAAGTTTCGATCTGAAATGTCATGAGATCCAAAATAAATCTCTAAAAGTTGTTTAAATACTAAACTAGTAACCTAGGTTTACAGAAAATGAGTAAACTGTGATAGATGGTGCAGAAATCCACTTCTGGGGCCCACTTGGTGTGTGCTGGGGCTGAGACTAAAGCTTCTCACGTGCATAGGGCTGTTTTGGGCATTCAACGCCAGCTTTGGATCCAATTCTGGCGTTGAACTCCAACTCCTAACTTGTTTCTGGCGCTGGACGCCAGACAGCAGCATAGAACTGGCGTTGAACGCCAGTTTACGTCGTCTATCCCTGAGCAAAGTATGGACTATTATATATTTCTGGAAAGCCCTGGATGTCTACTTTTCAACGCAATTGGAAGCGCGTCATTTGGAGTTCTGTAGCTCCAGAAATTCCATTTTGAGTGCAGTGAGGTCAGAATCCAACAGCATCAGCAGTCCTTTTTCAGCCTGAATCAGATTTTTGCTCAGCTCCCTCAATTTCAGCTAGAAAATACCTGAAATTACAAAAAAATACACAAACTCATAGTAAAGTCCAGAAATATGAATTTTGCCTAGAAACTAATGAGAATAAACTAAAAACTAACTAAAATATATTAAAATCTATATGAAATTAACCCCAACAAGCGTATAAAATATCCGCTCATCACAACACCAAACTTAAACTGTTGCTTGTCCTCAAGCAACCAGATAAATAAAATAGAATACAAATAATTTAAGAAGCAACAATATCTCAGAGTTTTTGAGTGAAGCTCAGAATCTAATTAGATGAGCGGGACTAGTAGCTTTTTGCTTCTGAACAGTTTTGGCATCTCACTTTATCCATTGAAGCTCAAAGTGATTGGCATCTATAGGAACTCAGAATTTAGATAGTGATATTGATTCTCCTAGTTTAGTATGTTGATTCTTGAACACAGCTATTTTATGAGTCTTGGCCGTGGCCCTAAGCACTTTGTTTTCCAGTATTACCACCGGATACATAAATGCCACAGACACATAATTGGGTGAACCTTTTCAGATTGTGACTCAGCTTTGCTAAAGTCCCCAATTGGAGGTGTCCAGGGTTCTTAAGCACACTCTTTTTTTTTTTTTTGCTTTGGACCTTGACTTTAACCGCTCAGTCTCAAGTTTTCACTTGACACCTTCACGCCACAAGCACATGGTTAGGGACAGCTTAGTTTAGCCGCTTAGGCCGGGATTTTATTCCTTTAGGCCCTCCTATCCACTGATGCTCAAAGCCTTGGGATCCTTTTTATTTACCCTTGCCTTTTCGTTTTAAGGGTTATTGGCTTTTTCTGCTTGCTTTTTCTCTTTTTTTTTTTTCTGCAAGCTTTGTTCTTTGCTGCTTTTTCTTGCTTCAAGAATCATTCTTATGATTTTTCAGATTATCAATAACATGTCTCATGTTCATCATTCTTTCAAGAGCCAACATATTTAACAGTCTTAAACATCAAATTCAAAAGACATATGCACTGTTCAAGCATTCATTCAGAAGATAGAAAGCATTGCCACCACATGTAAATAATTAGAATGTTCTTATTAAAAATCAAAAATTGTTGCCTCTTATTCTAAAGAAATTCTTCTATTTTATTCATGTTTGATGATGATGAAAAAATTAAATTATAGCTTAATTGGAGATAAAATAAAAAATATAGATACTAATTACTACTATATGACTCCTAAGGTAAAACTAGAATAAGAACAGCTATCACAGAGTTAAGGCTAAGATTGGAATTTAACAACCTTTGTTCTGGGGAGTGGATGTTCCTCTAATCTGTGGGGTGCTTAGTCCTTCAAGAGATAATTTCTGGCACTTCAATTCCCTTAAGTCGCGCCCTTGCTCCTCCTGTTCTTTAATCAAATAGCAAAGAATGCTACTTTGTTCCTTCTGTTCTTTTATTATTTGTTCCATAGCTTCTTACATCTTGGTGACTGATGTTTCAAGATACTCCCAGTATTCAGATTGAGGGATTTCTGGGAGAAATTCCTGTGTTTTCTTCTTGATGGGGTCATCCTGTGCTTGTTGTTTTTCCATTGATGCTTTGGTGATTGGTCGCTCAATTGAGATGTACTCAGTTATTCCCATCCTTACTCCAGCATCCTTGCAGAGCATAGAAATCAAGCTTGGATAAGCCAACCTGGCATCTTTGGAATTTTTATTTGCAATTTTGTAAAATTTAGTTGAAATTAGTTGATGAACTTCCACTTCTTTTCCCATCATGATGCAATGGATCATCACTGCTCTTCTAATAGGGACTTCAGAACGGTTGCTAGTGGGCAGCAGAGAATGCCCAATGAAATCCAGCCATCCTCTGGCGACTGGTTTGAGATCTTCTCTTTTGAGTTGATTAGGAACACCCTTCGTGCTAGTGGTCCACCTGGCTCCATGGATGCATATGTCCTCTAGAATCTTATCCAGGCCCTTGTCTGTTCTCATCATTGTCCTATTGAAGGAGTCTGGATCATCTTTCAGCTGAGGTAGCTTTAAGATCTCCCTGATCTTGTCAGGGTGGGTATGAACAATCTTTCCTCTGACCACGGTCCGATAGTCATAGATAGCAGATCCAGATAGTCTTTGCCTGTCTGTATACCACATATTAGCATAGAACTCCTAGACCATATTCCTTCCCACTTTCATTTCAGGATTGGCTAGGATCTCCTAGTTCCTGATTCGAATTTGCTCCTGGATCTCCGATATTCGTCTTCTTTTAGATCGAATCTGACTTCCGGGATCACTGATCTTAGACCCATTATTTTGTAATAATGGTCTGAATGTTCTTTAGTTAAGAACTTCCCTTGATTCCAAAGTGGTTTTGGAACACTCTCTTTCTTGCCTCTTGGAGTGGGTTATTTTCCTTTAGGAGCCATGATCTTAGTGATCACGGATGAGCACACCAAACTTAGAGGTTTGCTTGTCCTCAAGCAAAAAGAAAAGAAAGGAGAGGGAGAGAAGAAGAGCTAGGTGCAATGGTGGATGGGAGGGGAGGGAGGCCGAACCCAAATTTAAAGGGGGGGTGGGTTTTCGAAAAAATAGGGAGAAGGATAAGATAGAAGATATGATTTTTAGAAAAAAAAATATGATAAGAAAAGATATGATTTAAAATTGAAAAGATATGAAAGATATTTGAAAAAGATAGATTTGGAATTTTGAAAAAGATAGTATGGGGATTTGAAAAAGATATTGCTTAGTTGAAAAGATTTTTGAATGAAGAGAGAGATTTGTTTTGAAAATTTTGAAAAAGAGTTGAGTTGGATTAAAAAAAGGATTTGTGCTTATGTATTAAGATACATTTAATATTTTTAAAGAAGGGTTTTTAGAAATTAGGGATTTTAGAAATCAGGGTTCTTAACATGTTTATGCAAGAAATCATGAATTGAAACATGAAAATTAGGATTAAAATGAAAATATGAAGAAAAAAATGAATTTACCTCCTCCCCACCATCCTGCCGTTTGAACGCCCAAACGCTGCATGTTTTGGGCGTTCAACGCCCAAATGCTGCTTCTCCTGGGCGTTCAACGCCCAGCTGCTGCTTATTTCTGGCATTGAACGCCAGGAAGTCCTTTGTTACTGGGCGTTTTTCTGAACGCCCAGATCGCTGTAAATCTGGCGTTAAACGCCCAGAAAGAGCTTTTTTCTGGCGTTCAATGCCCAGATGGCTATCCTCACTGGCGTTCAACGCCCAGTGGATGCTTCTGTTGGGCGTTTAATGCCCAAAACAGACTTTTACTGGCGTTTTCTTGCCAGTGAGCTCATTTTCTCTGTTTTGCGTGTAGAATCCTTTTGTAACCCTATGAACTTATACAATTGACTCTTTACCTTAGGATCAATGAACTTTATATAAACAAATAAAATCAAGAATAGGGCAAAATGCTTAGAGGAAGTGATGCCCCATGGCTGGGTTGCCTCCCAGCAAGCACTTCTTTATTGTCTTTAGCTGGACCTTGCTGAGCTTTTAATCTAGCTTCAGCCTTGAGCACTCTTGCTCAACATTGCCTTCAAGATAGTGCTTGATTCTCTTTCCATTAACAATGAACTTCTTATCAGAATCACTATCTTGAAGCTCCACATAACCATATGGTGATACACTTGTAATCACATATGGTCCCCTCCACCGGGACTTCAGTTTCCCGGGAAATAGCCTGAGCCTAGAGTTAAACAACAGAACCTTTTATCCTGGTTCAAAGATTCTAGATGATAGCTTTCGGTCATGCCATTTTTTTTATTTTTCTTTATAAAGCTTGGCATTTTCGAAAGCAGTGAATCTGAATTCCTCTAGTTCATTTAGCTGGAGCAATCTTTTTTCTCCAGCTAATTTGGCATCAAAGTTCAGGAATCTGGTTGCCCAGTAGGCTTTATGTTCCAGTTCCACGGGCAGGTGACATGCCTTACCATACACAAGTTGGTATGGAGAGGTCCCTATAGGAGTCTTGAATGCTGTTCTGTAAGCCCACAGAGCATCATCCAAGCTTCGTGCCCAATCCTTTCTACGGGTACTTACAGTCCGTTCCAGGATTCTTTTTAGCTCTCTGTTAGAGACTTCAGCTTGCCCATTAGTTTGTGGATGATATGGAGTTGCCACCTTGTGGCGAATCCCATACCGGACCATGGCAGAGTAAAGCTGTTTATTGCAGAAGTGAGTGCCCCCATCACTGATTAGTACTCTAGGACCCCAAACCTGCTGAAGATATGTTTCTGGAGAAACTTCAGCACTGTTTTAGTATCATTGGTGGGTGTGGCAACGGCCTCTACCCATTTTGATATGTAGTCAACTGCCACCAGAATATAAGTGTTTGAGTATGATGGTGGGAAAGGCCCCATGAAGTCAATTCCCCATACGTCAAACAACTCAATCTCCAAAATTCCTTGTTGAGGCATGGCGTAACCATGAGGCAGATTACCAGCTCTTTGGCAACTGTCACAGTTTCGTACAAACTCTCGGGAATCTTTATAGAGTGTGGGCCAATAGAAGCCACATTGGAGGACCTTGGTGGCTGTTCGCTCACCTCCGAAACGGCCTCCATATTGTGATCCATGGCAATGCCATAGGATCTTTTGTGCTTCCTCTCTAGGCACACACCTACGGATTATTTCGTCTGCACATCTCTTAAAGAGATAAGGTTCATCCCACAAGTAGTACTTTGCATCAGTAATTAATTTTTTCTTTTGTTGCCTGCTATACTCTTTGGGTATGAACCTTGCAGCTTTATAGTTTGCAATGTCTGCAAACCATGGTGTTTCCTGAATGGCAAATAAATGCTCATCCGGAAAAGTCTCAGAGATCTCAAGAGAGGGGAGGGACGTCCCTTCTACTGGCTCTATCCGGGACAGATGATCAGCCACTTGGTTCTCTGTCCCTTTTCTGTCTCTTATTTTTATATCAAACTCTTGCAGAAGCAACACCCATCTTATGAGCCTGGGTTTTGAATCCTGCTTTGTGAGTAGATATTTGAGAGCAGCATGGTCAGTATACACAATCACCTTTGATCCTACCAAGTATGATCTAAACTTGTCAATGGCATAGACCACTGCAAGCAATTCTTTTTCTGTGGTTGTGTAATTTTTCTTGGCATTATTTAAAACGCGGCTAGCATAATAAATGATGTGCAGAAGCTTGTCATGCCTCTGCCCCAGCACTGCACCAATGGCGTGATCACTGGCGTCACACATTAGCTCAAATGGTAATGTCCAGTCTGGTGCAGAAATAACTGGTGCTGTGACCAGCTTGGCTTTCAGCATTTCAAACGCCTGCAGACACTCTGTGTCAAACATAAATGGCGTGTCAGCAGCTAGCAGATTGCTCAGAGGTTTAGTGATTTTTGAAAAATCCTTTATAAACCTCCTATAGAATCCTGCATGTCCCAGAAAGCTTCTGATTGCCTTAACATTGGCAGGTGGTGGTAATTTTTTAATTACCTCTATTTTTGCTTGATCCACCTCTATTCCTTTGTTTGAAATTTTATGCCCAAGGACAATCCCTTTAGTCATCATAAAGTGACATTTTTCCCAGTTTAAAACCAGGTTGGTCTCTTGGCATCTTTTCAGAACTAGTTTCAGGTGATCAAGACAGGAGCTGAATGAGTCTCCATATATTCAGAAGTCATCCATGAAGACTTCCAGAAATTTTTCCACCATATCAGAGAAAATAGAGAGCATGCATCTCTGGAAGGTTGCAGGCGCATTACACAACCCAAATGGCATCCTTCTATAAGCAAACACTCCAGATGGACATGTGAATGCTATTTTCTCTTGATCCTGGGGATCTACTGCAATCTGGTTATAGCCTGAGTAGCCATTCAAAAAGGAGTAATAATCATGACCTGCCAATCTTTCTAGCATCTGGTCTATGAATGGTAAAGGAAAATGATCCTTTCTGGTGGCTGTATTGAGCTTTCTGTAGTCAATACACATGCGCCACCCTGTAACTGTTCTTGTAGGAACCAGTTCATTCTTTTCATTATGAACCACTGTCATTCCTCCCTTTTTGGGGACAACTTGAACAGGGCTCACCCAGGGGCTATCAGAAATAGGATAAATAATCCCAGCCTCCAGTAATTTGGTGACCTCTTTCTGCACCACTTCCTTCATGGCTGGATTTAGCCGCCTCTGTGGTTGAACCACTGGTTTAGCATTATCCTCCAATAAGATTTTGTGCATGCATCTAGCTGGACTTATGCCCTTAAGGTCACCTATGGACCACCCAAGAGCTGTCTTGTGTGTCCTTAGCACTTGAATAAGTGCTTCCTCTTCCTGTGGATTTAAAGCAGAGCTTATGATCACTGGAAAAGTGTCACCTTCTCCCAGAAATGCATATTTCAGGGATGGTGGTAATGGTTTGAGCTCGGGTTTAGGAGGTTTTTCCTCTTCCAGAGGAAATTTCAGAGGCTCTTTCATTTCCTCTGAATCCTCCAAATCAGGCTGAGTATCTTTAAAGATGTCTTCCAACTCTGATTCGAGACTCACAGCCATGTTGATCTCTTCTACCAAAGAGTCAATAAGATCAACTTTCATGTAGTCTTTTGATGTGTCTGGATGCTGCATGACTTTGACAGCATTCAACTTAAACTCATCATCATTGACTCTCAGGGTTATTTCCCCCTGTTGGACATCAATGAGAGTTTGTCCAGTTGCTAGGAATGGCCTTCCTAGAATGAGAGTGGCACTCTTGTGCTCCTCCATTTCCAGCACCACAAAGTTAGTGGGAAAGGCGAATGGCCCAACTCTGACAATCATGTCTTCAATCACGCCTGATGGGTATTTAATGGAGCCATCAACAAGTTGGAGACATACCCGGGTTGGTTTAACTTCTTCAATTAAACCAAGCTTTCTAATAGTGGATGCAGGTATTAGGTTGATGCTTGCCCCAAGATCACATAAAGCTGTCTTGGTGCAATTACCTTCTAATGTGCATGGTATCAGAAAACTCCCAGGGTCTTTAAGCTTTTCAGGAAAGCTTTTCAGAATAACTGCACTGCATTCTTCAGTGAGGAGAACTCTTTCAGTTTCTCTCCAATCCTTCTTATGACTCAAGATCTCCTTCATGAACTTGGCATAAGAAGGTATTTGCTCAAGTGCCTCTGCAAATGGAATCTTTATTTCAAGAGTCCTGAGATAATCTATAAAGCGAGCAAATTGCTTATCCTGCTCCTCTTGGCGGAGTTTTTGAGGATAAGGTATCTTGGCTTTATATTCCTCAACCTTAGTTGCTGTAAGTTTATTTCCTACAGAAGTGGTTGAAGAAGCCTTTTTAGATGGGTTGTCATCAGCACATGTGTGTGTATGATCCCTTACTGGCAATTGAGTGCCAGAGTTAGAAGCTGGAGTGACGTTAGACACCAGCTCCTCCTCTGTTCCTGGTGTTTGAACGCCAGAACTGTGCTTCTTTTGGGCGTTCAACGCCAGATTCTTGCTTGTTTCTGGCGTTAAACGCCAGTCTTGAGCATGGTCTGGGCGTTCAGCGCCAGCCTTCCACCCATCTTCTGGCGTTTTGATGCCAGAATTATTTTTCCCTGGGCTCCTACTGTCCTCAGATGGATTTTGGGTGGTTTGCTCATTTATTGGTTTCCTTCTGCCTTGAAGTAGGGTATTTAGTGCTTTCCCACTTCTTAATTGAACTGCTTGGCATTCCTCTGTTATTTGTTTTGACAGCTGCTGCTTTGTTTGCTTTAATTGTACTTCCATGTTTATATTAGCCATCCTTGTCTCTTGTAGTTTATCCTTGAATTCAGCTAACTGCTTTGTTAGAAAATCTAATTGTTGATTGAATTCAGCAGCTTGCTCTACAGGACTGAGTTCAGCAGTTACTGTTTTAGCCTCTTCTTTCATGGAAGAGTCACTGCTTAGGTACAGATGCTGATTTCTGGCAACTGTATCAATGAGCTCTTGAGCTTCTTCAATTGTCTTTCTTATGTGGATAGACCCACCAGCTGAGCAATCTAAAGAGATCTGAACTCTTTCTATAAGCTCATAATAGAAGATGTCTAACTGAACCCACTCTGAAAACATTTCAGAGGGGCATTTTTGTAGCATCTCTCTGTATCTCTCCCAGGCATCATAAAGAGATTCATTATCTCCTTGTTTAAAGCCATGGATGTCCAGCCTTAGCTGTGTCATCCGTTTTGGAGGAAAGTATTGATTCAGAAATTTTTCTGTCAGCTATTTCCATGTTCTTATGCTAGCTTTAGGTTCGTTATTTAACCACCTCTTGGCTTGGTCTTTTACAGCAAATGGAAACAGTAATAATCTGTAGACATCCTGATCTACTTCCTTATCATGTACTGTGTCAGCAATTTGTAAAAATTGTGCCAGAAACTCTGTAGGTTCTTCCTGTGGAAGACCGGAATACTGGCAGCTTTGCTGCACCATGATAATGAGCTGAGGATTCAACTCAAAGCTACTCTGACTCCAATGGAGGGTATGCAGATACTACTCCCATATGAAGCAGTAGAGGGGTTAGCATATGACCCCAGAGTCCTCCTGGACTGTTCATTTCCACTTAGATCCATGATGGA
Organism: Arachis hypogaea; assembly: GCF_003086295.3. Lineage (NCBI taxonomy): Eukaryota > Viridiplantae > Streptophyta > Magnoliopsida > Fabales > Fabaceae > Arachis > Arachis hypogaea. The sequence continues at coordinate 91,547,611 of NC_092054.1, forward strand.
GAAAGGGAGATGATGTAAAATAAAAATTTTATTTTTATTTATTTATTTATTTATTTGATTATTTCGAAAATAAAATAAAATAAATAAAAAAGGGTGAAGATTTTTGAAAAAAAAATGAGGAGAGAGAAAGTGGTTAGGAAGTTTTGAAAAATATATGATTTGGAAAAGATTTTGAATTTTGAAAAAAAAATCTGAATTTTTAAAAATAATTTTCGAAAATTTGTTTGAAAAATAGAGAGAAAAGATATTTTTGAATTTAGTGAGGAAAGAGAAAAACAATAAAATAGCATAAGATTTAAAATTTTTAGATCTAATGCTCCTTGTTTTCGAAAATTTTGGAGGGAAAACACCAAGGAACACCAAACTTAAAAATTTTAAGATCAAGACACAAGGAAAACTCAAGAACACTTTGAAGACTCACAAGAACACAAGAACATGAAGAAAGAACACCAAACTTAAATTTTTCGAAAAACAAAGAAAATTCAACAAGAAAACACCAAACTTAGAAGTTGGCACAAGATTTATTCAAAGAAAAATTAATTTTGAAAAAGATTTTAAAAATAAGATAGCCAATTACCAAGAACATAAGCACCACGCTCTAACTAATTGAGCTATAAAATTAAAGTGTTTTAACAATGTATAAATAATAAAAGACTCTAAACCAAAAAGAAAAATTTTTCCTAATCTAAGCAATAAAATAAACCGTCAGTTGTCCAAACTCAAACAATCCCCGGCAACGGCGCCAAAAACTTGGTGCATGAAAATTACTTCACACTATGTAATTCCGCACAACTAACCAGCAAGTGCACTGGGTCGTCCAAGTAATACCTTACGTGAGTAAGGGTCGATCCCACGGAGATTGTTGGCTTGAAGCAAGCTATGGTTATCTTGCAACTCTTAGTCAGGATATTAATTAGTGGTTATCAATTGACTTGCAAATGAACAAGAGAGCATGAATTAAGGGTTACTTGTTATGCAGTAAATGAGAATATGTTGGAGTTTTGGAGATGCTTTGCCTTTTGAATATCTGCTTTCTCTCTATCTTCTTCTTCACGCACGCACGTCCCTCCTATGGCAAGCTGTGTGTTGGAGGATCACCGTTGTCAATGGCTACCATCCTTCCTTTCAGTGAAAATGGTCCAGGTGCGCTGTCACCGCACGGCTAATCATCTGTAGGTTCTCGATCATACCAGAATAGGATTCGCTATCCTTTTCCGTCTGTCAATACGCCCAGCACTCGCGAGTTTGAAGCTCGTCACAGTCATCCAATCCCAGAATCCTACTAGGAATACCACAGACAAGGTTTAGACTTTCCGGATTCTCAAGGATGCTGCCAATGGATTCTAGCTTATACCACGGAGATTCCGATTAAAGAATCTAAGAGATACTCATTCAATCTAATGTAGAACGGAGGTGGTTGTCAGGCACACGTTCATAGGTTGAGAATGGTGATGAGTGTCACGGATCATCACATTCATCATAATAAGGCGCAAATGAACATCTTAGATATGAACAAACATGATTGAATAGAAAACAGAAATACTGGCATTAACTCATCGAGGCACAGCAGAGCTCCTCACCCCCAACAATGGAGTTTAGAGACTCATGCCGTCAAAAAGGTACAAAGTTTCGATCTGAAATGTCATGAGATCAAAAATAAATCTCTAAAAGTTGTTTAAATACTAAACTAGTAACCTTGGTTTACAGAAAATGAGTAAACTGTGATAGATGGTGCAGAAATCCACTTCTGGGGCCTACTTGGTGTGTGCTGGGGCTGAGACTAAAGCTTCTCACGTGCATAGGGCTGTTTTGGGCGTTCAACGCCAGCTTTGGATCCAATTCTGGCGTTGAACTCTAACTCCTAACTTGTTTCTGGCGCTGGACGCCAGACAGCAGCATGGAATTGGCGTTGAACGCCAGTTTACGTCGTCTATCCTTGAGCAAAATATGAACTATTATATATTTCTGGAAAGCCCTGGATGTCTACTTTCCAACGCAATTGGAAGCGTGCCATTTGAAGTTCTGTAGCTCCAGAAATTCTATTTTGAGTGCAGGGAGGTCAGAATCCAACAGCATCAGCAGTCCTTTTTCAGCCTGAATCAGATTTTTGCTCAGCTCCCTCAATTTCAGCCAGAAAATACCTGAAATTACAGAAAAACACACAAACTCATAGTAAAGTCCAGAAATATGAATTTTTCCTAGAAACTAATGAGAATAAACTAAAAACTAACTAAAATATATTAAAATCTATATGAAATTAACCCCAAAAAGCGTATAAAATATCCGCTCATCAGTGACGTTAGAATTTTTGCTAGTAAAGAATTTTATAAAAATAGTTGCGTTGTAGATATAGATTCTAAACCAACAAAAATCCCTTCGTGCAAACGTTTTGGTTGTCACAAGTAACAAACCCCTAAATTAATTGATAACAGAAGTATTCAAACCTCGGGTCGTCTTCTCAATGAACTGCAGGAAAGTGTGTTCTTATTATTGGTTATGGAGATTGTAAATTAGGGTTTTGAGAATGAGGAGCGAATAGTCTAATTAGCAAATAAAGTAAATGAAGAACAACCAATTTAAATGGCAAATAAAATAAATAGATGACTGTAAATAAACTTTTGGCAAGGTATGAGAAATTAGAGGTCCTATCCTAGCTATCCTTATCAATGATGATGAAAATTGAATCTTAATTCCACTTTGTTAACCTTTACTAAGGCAAAGGAAGGTCAAGGGATTAATTTGTTTGATCTTCGGATCCTATTTATTTCCTAAGAAAAGATTGGGATTATTAAAGTTCAATTTATTTAATAAAGATAACAATTATCAATCATGTTTGAGTTTGATAACTCCTGAGTTATTGATTTCTTAACCAAGACCAAAAGGAGAAAAGTAAATCTACTGGAATAAAAATGTCTTCAGATGGGAATAACAATAATGTAAATAAAAGAAAGCAATAATAAACTGAAATACCTCAAATAACATTAATACAAAGAGTAATCTGTAACATAGAAGAATTCATAAATAAAATTGCAAAAGTAAATAGAAGGGAATATTGAACCTGCTAAAGAGATAATCCTAAAAGCGAATAAAATCCTAATTCTAAATCCTAATCCTAAAGAGAGAGGAGAAATCTCCCTCTCAAAACTAAATCTAAATCATGGAAAACTAACTAATTGGCGACTCTCTTTGAATGGATGCATTCCCCCACTTCATAACCTCTGGTCTATGCCTTCTGGACTTGGATTTGGGCCAAAAAGGGCTTCAGAATTCGCTATGAGCGTTTTCTGCAATTTCTGGTGTGTGGCCTCTGTCACGCGGTCGCATCATTCAGAGTTTTCCTTGTCACGCGGTCACGTCAGTCATGCGACCGCGTCATATGTGTTCTGCTTAAGGCGCGCGGTCGCGTCATTCATGCGGCCGCGTCAATGCCTTTTCGCGCTGGCATGCGGCCGCGTCGCCCATGCGATCGTGTGGCTGCCAATTTCTTCAAAAACTCTGTTTTGTGCTTTCCTTCCATTTTTGTATGTTTCCTTTCCATCCTTTAAGTCATTCCTGCCTTAGAAGATCTGAAACTACTCAACACACTAATCACGGCATCGAATGGAAATAAAGGTAATTAAAATAATTAATTTTAAAGCATAGGAAACATGTTTTTTCACATACATCACATAATAAGGAAGGGAAAGTAAAACCATGCAATTAATATGAATAAGTGGGTGAAGGATTGAATAAATCACTCAGATTAAGCACAAAATATATCATAAAATATGGGTTTATCAACCTCCCCACACTTAAACAATAGCATGTCCTCATGCTAAGTCCAAGGGTAATGTTAGGTTAAAGTGGTAGAATGCCATGCAATGCAATCTAATCTAAATGCAACTACCTAGATGCATCATGTAATTCTAATTTTTGTGCACTTGTATATAAAGCTTGCATGTAGTTGAATTAATTCACGTTCTCAAGGAGTCATATATATATATATATATATATATATATATATATATATATATATATATATATAGCCAAACCTTAGATAGTTGATAAATTTCCTTTACAATTGAAATGGGAGAGAAAAACATTTTATAAACTTGCAAGACAATTAATAATTTCAGCAGAGATATATGTTAATGAGCTATTGAACCCTCACTGAATTTTGTGTTTACTCTCTAGTCACTCAGTGTTTATTGGGTTAATCACTCTATTCTTCTTTTTATTCTTACTTTCTATAACTTTATTCTTCATCTAACCAATCAACAATTATAGAATATAGACATACCAAAAATCATGAGGTCTTTAATTAAGGTTGTAATGCGGCCAAGGTAAAGGTAAGGGTATATGTATAAGGCTAAGTGAGCTAATAAGTGAATCCTTAATTAGTCTAAGATCTCACCTAACATACATACTTTGTAAAGCAAAGCTTCTTTACCTATTTTCTGATATTTTCCCACTTTTGATGTTACATGCTCATGTTTCAATGTTTATTATTTTTTATCCCATGTGCATTGCTTTATTTCACATTTGGGGAATTCTTTTGTGTCCCCTTTATTCAACCACTGAAAAATAACACTTTTTTTTAATGCACATGGTAATTCAATTATTTTGATTTCACATGAGCATGCTTCCCAAAACTTTTGTTTTGAATTATTTTATTCTTTTCAACTTTTCTACCTTTTGTTTTTATCATCCATGTTCCCAATAGGTTTTCCACACTTAAACAATTATACACTTTCTATCTTAAGCTAACCAAGGATCCAACTTGGGATTTTTATTTTATTTTTCTGCTTAAGGCTAGTATTGTGGCTTATAGAATAAGAGGGGATTTAAAGGCTCAAGGGGGCTAACAAGGGTGATGTAAAGGGTAGGCTAATTTGGAATAAGTGAGCTAAAATTAAACAATGGCCTCAATCACTCTCTTAGTATGTATTTCTATTCTATAATCGAACATATAGATTAAAACAAAGTAAAGAACATCAGAAAAAAAAGGGCGGAACACACAGGAATAAAAGTTATGGATTGAATGTAACCATACAATTAAGCTCAAAACTCACAGGCTGTGTGTTCTCTAGCTCAAAAATCATTTATCAGTTATGTATGTCACGCAAGTAAAATCAAAAGTTCCCATTATTCTCAATGTAAAACTTAAGGTGGCTTTAAAGTTCTAGTGTTTCTCCTTGATGAAATGTTGTTAACTAACTAACATTTAATGCTATATATACAAGTCGTGTGGATTTTTCTTATTGTGTTCAAGTTCCTAGTTTACTCCCTTTTTATATTTTTCAATTTAAACTAAGCTATCTTATGCTAAAAAGGGTAAACTATACTAATTAATCCACAATTTCTATAACTAATAAGTTAGAATTGCTACTAAACTAAATGACTAAAATATGAACTGAAGTGCAAAATGCAGAAATAGAGTAAAAATACATAAAAATACAATATATAAGTACTGAGAAAAGAAAAATAAAAAGAAAAAGAAAAATACAAAAAAGTAGCAAAATAAAATAAAAAGAGTCTGTAATGGTTCACCAAAAAAATGTACGCCAGAGATGACGACCTCCTCACACTTAAAATGAAGCATCGTCCCTAATGCTCACTCAAGCAGGGTGTGAAGGGGTGTCATCACTGGAAGGACGGGTAGCTGGAGTCTCTGTGGTGGTGGTCTGAGGATTTACCTGCTACAGAGGAGGTGCTGACTGGATAGGGATCTCGGGGTCTACACCCTGAATCTGAGGTGGAGCCTCCTGATGTGATATGGCCTGCTCTGTGCCTGCCTACACAGCCTCGCTTTGTGGATGGGTTTCTGCCTCGTGATCATCTGCCTCCTTCTCAGATGCCTTGGATGGTGTGTCAGGCTCGGAGGGGATGTCGCCAGATCGTATCATCAGCTTCAGGTGCTCATAGCGTCGCTTGTTGCGACGCTCCATCTGGTGAAGTCGTCGAAACAGGCGGTTTACTAGATGATAGACGGGCTATGGGGCAGGTGGAGGTGCAGTGGTGGTGGCAGGGGTAGTTGTAGAGGAAGAGGGGCCTGCAGATGGTGTGGCAGTCTCAGCAGTAGCAGTGAGGAAAAGAGGTCTGCAGCCCAAAGCCAGAAATTTCCTACTGTGAGGGATAATCTTCTTGCATTCTGCAGCAGGTGGCTTTTCATCAGCATCCTCCCAAGGCATGTCAGCTCGACGGCCTAGCTGTGTAATCAGATAAGGAAAGGGAAGAGTGCCTCGGACGTGGACCCTGGCCATATAGTACCAGATAAAGGTGGCAGTACAGGTCCTTACCCTCCATCACACACCATAGGAGGGTGATCATAGTGGCTGGTATCTCAGTCTCGTGAGTACTCGGCATAATGAAGTTGCTAAGTATCTGATGCCATAGCCGAGCCTCATCATTTAAGTAAATCCGCTTGATTCCCTTTGGCATGGTAGTGTTCTAACCCATAATCCAAGGAACAGTCGGGTCAAAGGCTATCCTGGCCTTGACTGCATCCCAATCAAACTTCATAAAGCGCATGTCCTCCTTAGCTTTTTGATAACCATCCAGCTGATTAGATTTAAGCAGAAGTTTCAGAACATCCTCTATGGCCTCTTCATTGACCAGAATCTGCTTCCCTCTTAGGTTCACTGCATCTAGGAAGTCTTGAAGTAATTGCAGTAGAATTCCCTTACCCAAGATGCATTGACCTCAGTCAGGTTTCTTTCCAGGAAGAACCAGGCTCTTTGTTTGATTTGATCAGAGGTGTATTGCTGGAGTTCTTCTGGGATCTTCAAAGTCCTCTCTAGGTATAGGTTCCTGGAGGTTGCAAACACCGGATACTTCAGCTCACAGTATCGGTTTGCAAACTTTACTGGATCAGTAGCAGGGAGTAGCTGGTCGGCCTTCTCCTGCAGGGTAAAGTTTTTCTCCCGCCAGGAGTCATCGTGCATGATATCCATGATGGACATAGCGGATTCTCCTCTTTTACGTTTGCCATTAGTTGCCTTTGCTTTTCCCTTTCTCTGGGTGGCAGACATCCTGAAAAACAGGAAACCAGGATATAATAAAAACAGGAAAACAAATAGGCAAATAGTCAAAAGAAACACAAAGTGGCAAAGGAGCAATAGGATAAGGAAAATGAGTTAAGTAAATGTGCATTAAGGATTGTATAGGAGTTGAAAGTCTGAAAAGAAGAATTCACAATCCAAAATATAATAGAAGGCATGTTAATTAGGAAAAATTATCAGTATGCCATGGTTAGAAGGTTAAAGAGAAAGTGAAAAACCAAGAAGAGAGAGTATGAAAGGTTAGGTTGGTTAGAATTGAAAAAGATTTAAGAAGTTAAAATTAGTGAGTTAGTAAAAAGTGGGTTAATGTAAGTGGTATAATGATAAGTTTCTAAGTAACAAGCATTCACAATTAAAGGCTACAGGTAACTCATAACCAAACAAGGAAATTAGGTTGATGATGATTCAGATAGATATAGAAATAGCAAAAAATTGGAATTTAATCATCAAAAATGCAGATTATGAACCAGGAAATCAAAGAGAATGAGAAAGCTTGCCCTAGCATTCATGAATTTGTTTGGTAAAAACGGAGTAAAGCAGAGTTTAAATAGCCAATACCAAAACATGAATGAATGTCAAAAACAGTTTATAAAAATTTGGGCAGCATTCCGGCTGATATTGGATTGTCCCAGAAAATAAACAGCAACAGAATAGTTCATATGAATCAAAAGTAAAGTTGTAATTAAATTGTATGAATAAGAAAGAGCATAGCAGCAAGAACTTGAAGAGCAGCATATGAACATTACTAAACTTCACAGCAACAGCAGAATTGCAAATTGATAATACAAGAAACACGAACAGTGCAATTAAACAGGCCTAAATCCACTAACCACATCCTAGGCTACCTAACAACCTAGAATCCACTACAACATGCATATCTAACTAGCCTAAATATGAACATAAACAGAAAAATATGAATTAACTACGAATGGAGAGAAGGGTGGCGTTTGTCGGAACCTTGTAGGCGAATTAAGGAGAGTGGGGCAGAGAGATGGCTGGGGATGGTGTCGGTGGTGTCTGGCGCGGCGGAGGAGGGTGGCGCAGTTGTTCGGTGATGGTGGCTGGGTGGTGGTGGTGTAATCGGAGAAGAAGAGAGGGAGGAGAGGGTTTGGGGGGGGGGGGGGCGGGGGGACGCGAATGGTAGGGTTCGCGTGACTGGGGGGTTATAAATTTGAATCCACGCGATCGCGTGGGGCACGCGGTTCAGCGTTGCGTGGGTGGCGCGAAATGGGGTTCGACGCGATTGCGTGAGTGGCGCGATCGCATGGAATAGCTAAAGAGGGAATGACGCGATCGCCTGGGGCATGCGATCGCGTCGCTGGAAATTGTGCTAAACGCACGAATCCAGCGTCGTTTCAGTGCAACTCTCTGTCTCCTTTTGGGATGTTGTGTAATCCATGCAACGCAATCGCGTCGCTCATGCTGTCGCGTGGGATTGATGTTGTGCAAGTGACGCGATCGCGTCAGGGACGCGATCGCGTGGGCCGTTTGTGCGAAACGCACAATGGCCGCACGATTCCAGCCTAACTTTCTGGACGTTGGATCTTTATGCCGATCTCCAGATCACGCGGCCGTGTGAATGACGTGGTCGCGTGGGAAGTGTTTTTCGGAACTTGACGTGATCGCATGAATGATGCGGTCGCGTCGCACACCCTCTTTTTTTTTGTGCAAAATGCAGAATGCAATGCTAAAATGAATGTTATGCATGATTCCAGGTTCAATGAAGTAAAATAAAATAAAATTCAAAAATAAACAAAACGGAATAAAATTAAAATTGAAAAAAAAGAACGATCATACCATGGTGGGTTGTCTCCCACCGAGTACTTTTAGTTAAAGTCCTTAAGTTGGACATTGGATGAGCTTCCTGTTATGGTGGCTTGTGCTTAAATTCATCCAGAAATCTCCACCAACGCTTGGAATGCCAATAGCCTCCGGGGTCCCAAACTAGGCATGTAAAGCTTCTGAGCAGCTTCAAATAGATTCTCAGGCTCCCTGGGTGACAAGTGTCAGAATAGATTCTAGGATCCCAAACTTGGCTTTTAAATCCGCCTTCGTCTTGATCTATATTTTTCCATCCAGGCGGTTTAGAAATTAGATTCTCAGCAGAATAACCAATCGTTTTCCGAGATCCATCCGATTGATCATGATGCCAATCTGTGCACTTCGAGTTGAAGCGTGGAACCTTATTAAACCTTGTGCACCAGCTCTGAGTACGAGCCATTTCCCGCTTACTCTTATAGCCACAGAGAGCTCTAAGCTGGCCATCTGTTTCAAGCAAACCATATTCAAGTGGAAAAATATAGTTAAAGGTTAAAAATTGTACCCACTTGAAACTTGTATTGGGTGGTAATGGCCTTGGGATAGGTGGTTCCAGTGGTTCTGTGAGTTCTACTCCCTTGTGCTCTTCTGTGAATTTCTCCACTTCTTTGCAAGATTCTTCAAATGTATCCATGTCCTGATCAAAGCCATCTATGTCTTCCTCATCACTTAAGTCATAGACTGGAGGTTGAGAGAAATCTACCTCCTTATCACCTTCGTATTCACTTGGGGAAGATTCTTCGATCTCAAAGAATTCACTCGCGGATGCAAGTTCATTACGTAGGGGTTGGGCACTGTCCTCCTTAGCATCAATTGTAACGTCCTTGACAGAATTTTCCACAACTCTGGATTCCCATGGAAGTTCAGCGTCTCCTAAGTCTTTAACCAACTCTTCTTCTTAAATAATGACAGCTTCCTCTACTTATTCCAAGACGAACTATGCTCTGTCTTGTCCACTGGAGTTTCTAGTATCTCCTTCATGCTACGCTCTTCGTTAGATTGTCCACATGGGGCTGTGGGAGGTCCTTGAATGTTCGAACGTCTAGAAGATAATAGACTTACTGCTTGCTCCAGTTGATGAAGGGTTGTTTGAAGTTGATCTACTGTTTCCTTGAGGCAAACCTTTGATTCTCGGGGTGATAGATTTGGATATGGTACATGAGGAAGTGGTGATGTTTGGGAGTAATTGGACTGGAATCGGGGTAGATGAGGATCATACGGTGGTGAATGGTGAAAAGGATCTTGTGAGTGTAGTGGTTCGAAGTTATGTTGAGAGGATGGTCGATAAGCACATGGTGGGGCTTGTGGGTAATTACAAGGTTGTCCACCATGTCTATTGGCTTGGTATGCATTGTAGAATGGTCTTTGTCCATGATATCTTGGAGGGTGTTGTTGCCTAAAGGGTTGATCAGATCCTCTTGGCTCCATCAATCTTTGATTGTTCTGACCTTGATGCATGTTCCTGTTATAACTTCCATTCCTTTCAATAACATTAGAACCAAACTCAAAGCGAAAGGGGTGAGAATTTCATAGTAGCTAATAGAAATAAAAAGGGGAAGATAAAGACAAATAAACAAGTAAAAGAAAAATATTTACAATAACCAATAATAAGGCACACGATTGCATTTCCCCGGCAACGGCACCATTTTTTTGACGTTGGGATTTTTGCTAGTAAAGAATTTTATAAAAATAGTCGCGTTTTAGATATAGATTCTAACCCAACAAAAATCCCTTCGTGCAAACGTTTTGGTTGTCACAAGTAACAAACCCCTAAATAAATTGATAACCGAAGTATTCAAACCTCGGGTCGTCTTCTCAAGGAACTGCAGGGAAGTATATTCTTATTATTAGTTATGGAGATTGTAAATTGGGGTTTTGAGAATGAGGAGCGAATAGTCTAATTAGCAAATAAAGTAAATGAAGTACAAGCAATTTAAATGGCAAGTAAAATAAATAGATGACTGTAAATAAACTTTTGGCAAGGTATGAGAAATTAGAGGTCCTATCCTAGCTATCCTTATCAATGATGATGAAAATTGAATCTTAACTCCACTTTGTTAACCTTTACTAAGGCAAAGGAAGGTAAAGGGATTAATTGGTTTGATCTTCGGATCCTATTTATTTCCTAAGAAAAGATTGGGATTATTGAAGTTCAATTTAATTAACAAAGATAACAATTATCAATCATGTTTGAGTTTGATAACTCCTGAGTTACTGATTTCTTAACCAAGACCAAAAGGAGAAAAGTAAATCTACTGGAATAAAAATGTCTTCAGATGGGAATAACAATAATGTAAATAAAAGAAAGCAATAATAAACTGAAATACCTCAAATAAAATTAATTCAAAGAGTAATCTGTAACATAGAAGAATTCATAAATAAAATTGCAAAAGTAAATAGAAGGGAATATTGAACCTGCTAAAGAGATAATCCTGAAAGCGAATAAAATCATAATTCTAAATCCTAATCCTAAAGAGAGAGGAGAGAATCTCCCTCTCAAAACTAAATCTAAATCATGGAAAACTAACTAATGGGCGATTCTCTTTGAATGGATGCATTCCCCCACTTCATAACCTCTGGTCTATGCCTTTTGGACTTGGATTTGGGCCAAAAAGGGCTTCAGAATTCGCTATGAACATTTTCTGCAATTTCTGGTGCGTGGTCTCTGTCACGCGTCCGCGTGGGTCACGCAGTCGCGTCATTCGGAGTTTTCCTTGTCACGCGGTCGCGTCAGTCATGCGACCACGTCATATGTGTTCTGCTTAAGGCGCGCGATCGCGTCAGTCATGCGGCCGCGTCAATGCCTTTTCGCGCTGGCATGCGGCCGCGTCGCCGATGCGATCGCGTGGCTGCCAGTTTCTTCAAAAACTCTGTTTTGTGCTTTCCTTCCATTTTTGTATGTTTTCTTTCCATCCTTTAAGTCATTCCTGCCTTAGAAGATCTGAAACTACTAAACACACTAATCACGGCATCGAATGGAAATAAAGGTAATTAAAATAATTAATTTTAAAGCATAGGAAACATGTTTTTCACATACATCACATTATAAGGAAGGGAAAGTAAAACCATGCAATTATATGAATAAGTGGGTGAAGGATTGAATAAATCACTCAGATTAAGCACAAAATATATCATAAAATATGGGTTTATCATCAGGGGACAAGCAGAGACTCAACACACATTCACATTTACACAATTTTAGTTTTAGTTTGAATTCTAGAGAAAAAAGACTACTTCCTCTAGGGTTCTTGGCATTATTAGATTTTTAGTTTTATGCATTTGAATTGGATATTGAGAGTGTTACTACCTTCGATTGAAGTCTCTTTCACTACAATTTGCTTTCTTATTTCCTTACTCTTTTACTTTCCATTCAGTTTATTCAGAGTTACATATGGATATCTTCGATTTTGGGAATTATTAATGCAAGAGTTATTTTTACATTTAATTTCATTATTTGTTTGATTATCATCTCCCCTTAATTTATTAGCTCAAAAATTACTTTTACTAAATTAATTTTAATTACCATGTCTCCTTTTACTCCCTTTACATGTTTGCGAAAGTGGCATCCATGTCAATGGAGTAGGCTCCCAACTTGACTTTGGAGTTGATTAATAGGAGACCCTTGAGTTGGAATACTCAAGTGTTAATTTGTAATTGGAAGTTGTTGGCTAACTCTCTAGTCACTAACTCTAATCCTTCCCTAGGAAGGGATTAGGAGTTGTGAATCAGAGTTGGTTAGTTACTTGACTTTCCTTTATTAGGTAAGGGATAACTAAGTAGAAGCAACAACCTCTTACTATTATACTTGAGAAAATTCAACAAGGATAGAAATTCTGATTAATCTTCTCCTAGTCAAGGCTTTTTATTTCAAATATATAAAACCTCTTGTTAATTTTTATTGCTCTAATTAACAGTCATTTATTTTTCCGTTCTCTAACTCTAAAAATTCTCAAAAAATTCCTGACCAATAAATTGCACTTTTTTGTCATCTCGTTGGGAGTTGACCTCGGAATTCTACTCCCAGTATTTTATTCTTAAATTGTGACATCTCTTTTTAAATTGATAAGCGGAATTTTTGTCGGTTAAGAACTGTACTTGAAACGTTAATTCCATTATAAATTCTTAATTGGCAATTTTCCTCCCGTCAACACCCCTGTGAAAATTTAAACCTATGCACACGCACAGCCCTGTGCATACGCACACACGAGAGAAGGCTTGCTGTTGGCAGTGCTAGCATAGCCTGTGCGCACATACAACCAACGAAGATTTACCACATGTGTGCATGCACAGCCATGTGCACACGCACACGTTGGGAAGGCAGTTTGTTGGGTGGTGCTAGCACAGGCTGTGCGTAGGCACACATTTTGAAAAATCTCCTGGGCACACCCCTATGCGTAGGCACACGTTTTGAAAAATCTACTGGGCGTGCGCACGCACACCCCTGTGCGTACGCGCACGCCCTGTTTTATAACTTAAACTTTATTTTTAAACTATTTCACTTTCCCAACAAGTTTGTATACTTCTATTACACCATTCTAAGACTCTTGGGCTTATTTTTGGGTATCAAAACATGGGAAAAGCCTTAAGTGGAATTAATTGGTATTTATCTTAAAAAATTAGAAAACAGAGGCTTAGGTTTCTGGTGTACTGAGGATGGGTTGGTGGAGTTAGAAGGAAGAATGGAATATGAATTGAGAACTGATGAACTGATGAGTTCTGAATGAAAATGTTGAATTGACAGTAGTTGAGATGAGTCGAGGACTCAGAATGGAAATGTGAATTTACAGTGGTTGAGATGAGTCGAGGACTCAAAATGGAATGATGAATCCATGATCTGCTAAAAATGTTTTCTGAAAACCACTGAACTTCTATTTTATACTAAAAATGATGAGACGCTATGCACCTGGCAGGGACGGTGGTTAATCCCGCTTGTCGAGGTAGCGGCGGTGGCGTAAGGACGGTGGTTAATCCCGCTTACGTTGAGATGTGAGGTCTGTGGCAAGAGTATCCCGCTCGCATCCCTTCAGATCAATAGAGTGTGCAGGCACAAAATCCTGGACGGTGATCCGAGCACCATATCTCGGGGGTTTCCAATGATGATTCTGAAGGGCGACATCTCCATGTAGATGTGTCAGGTAGGCAATTGAACCGAAAATGTGATATCACAGCCAGTAGGATTGGCATTCATCATGTGCATCTTCTATCTGTTTGTATGCTTTGCCGACTTGCAATTGTATGCCTAAATCGTATAACATGTCTACTTACTTACTTGAATTACTTGCCTTATATGCTTCTACTTGTGTTTTACTTGCATTGATATTATCTGTGTTTTCTATTGGGATTGAGGAGGTTCGGAAAGCGTTGGCGATGGGATCGCAAGGAGGATAGGTTGACGAAGGCTGTGGGACAGCGGAGAATTGTTAGACTAGAAAATCCTCTAAGTTAGATTACCCTTTTAAATATGTTAAGGTTTAAGTTATGTTAAGGTTTTGTATATGCTTTTTTGTTTTTAGTGAAGCCTTAAGATTGAATATTGTGAAGGATATGAAGTCTAGGATTGCTTTTGGCATTCCGGGGTCTTATATCTTACATCACTGGGCACTCTTACCATATTGAGAACCTCCGGTTCTCATACCATATTTCTGTTGTATTTTTCAGATGCAGGTCGCAACCCACCTCGGTGAGTTGCTTGGATGGTCACAGAAGCGGAGGATCCCTATCCGTTTTGGATGTCTTTTTGTATATTTTGTTTATATCTCTCACCTTTATATTTTGTTTTTGCCTAGAGTCTTGTATTGAGAGAGAAAAACTTGTATAAGCTATTTTAAACTTTAGTTTCTGTTTGTCTGTATATATAGCTAGTCAGCTTAAACTCCACGAGCCTTAGCTAGATTCTTATGATATTATACTCTTATCTTTTGTTATATTATATCTATATCTTGTGCCTTAAGTTAGTAGCTCCGTTAGTACGTTTTGCGCTTTTCAAATCCTATTTTTGAGCTATATCCTTCATCGGGCTTCTAGGTTATATTAATTCTTTCTATATATTATATGTATGAGCTTAGAACTATCGTAACCTTTGATTAACCTTTTCTTTATGACGCGAGGTAAGGCTTAGGGTATTTAGGGTGTTACATTTAGTGGTATCAGAGCGGTTCGTCCTTGTGAGCCTGAGGGATGGACCGATTGTGCTTTATTGCATACTCTGTGTATCTTTTCTTTGATGCTATTAGGTTATCTATTTGATATTGCATAGCATGCTTGTTTGTGAGTGCTTGTTTGGGATAATTGAAACACTAGGCTTTTGATATTGAGACTGATCACCTTGATATCGATTGTTTGGTGTAGACAGGAACCCTAATGGCCACTTGCAGACGAGGTCGTACACGTTCTTGAGCCGAGAGTGGAAATGCGCAACCGGCTGATAACCATGCCGAATTCATAGCGGCAATGGTGAATCTTGCAAATACCATGGAGGCAAATGCTGCTGCGACTCTGCAAGCTGTGCAGAGGTCAGGCCAACCGGCTGGGAATGGAAACGAAAATGGCAAAGGAAACGCATATGACAATGTTGAAGGGAATGGAGATAACATGGGTGGTGCTCCGATGACCTTTGCAACTTTTCTCAAAGTTCATCGGCCAAGTTTTAGGGGATCAACTAACCCTATGGAAGTGGACAACTGGTTCCAGGCCATGGAGCGTGCTTTACAGGTGCAGCATGTTCCAAACAACCAATATGTGGAGTTCACCGCATATCAGCTTTTGAGAGAGGCCCAGCATTTGTGGCAAGTAGAGTGCCGCTTGCTACAGCTCTAGAATGCTGACATTCCTTGGGATATATTCCAAACAGCCTTCTATAGGAAGTATTTTCTTGAGTCTGCAAGGGAAGCGAAGGAGATGGAACTTATGCAGCTGAAGCAAGGTTCATTGTCTGTGGCAGATTATACTAGCAAATTTGAGGAGCTTTGTAGGTTTTCTAGGGTATGTTAGGTGTCCTAGAGACCTACGAATGCTGGAAATGTATTAAATATCAGAGGAGGTTGAAGGATAGCATCATGACTGCTGTGGCTCCTATGGAGAGTCGTACCTTCTCTGAGTTGGTGAACAAAGTGAGGGTGGTTGAAGAATGTGCAAAAACGGTAGCTTCGTCCAAGGAAACTCACGGAGGAAATACTAGTAAGGGACGTGGAAAATACTTTCATCCGAGGGGTCAAAGTTTCAAGAGAGGAGGACATCCGCCTCAAGGTCAAGGCGGCTTTGAAAGAACACTCAGAATCGGTTTCAGTATGCCAAAGGGAAAGGAAATCAGAGTAAGATTTCTCCGGATTTGACTTGTGTGCGTTGTGGGCATTTTTATCCATATGACTCTTGCAAGATTGGTTTAGGTGGTTGCTTCAACTGTGGCTTGCCTGGTCACCTTGTGAGGGATTGCACTTGTGGGAAGAACCCAAATGCAGGACAGAATCAGCACCAAGGGCTAGTGTTTGCTGTGAATGCCAAGCATGCTTCTAAGGCGGATCTGTTGATGAGAGGTAACTGTTTAATTGGTGATAAAGTCTTGATTGCATTGTATAATATTGGAGCTTCGCATTCATTTATTTCATTTTCTAAGGTTGGGGAACTAGGCTTGAAAGTGTCAAAGTTAGCATTTGATCTACATGTACATATTCTGCATCAGACAGTTATGACTAGGTCAGTCTATAGGCAAGTAGGTTTCAAGATTGAGGGTAAAGACTTTGTGCATGATTTGATCTATTTATAAATGGTTGGGTTGGAAAATATTTTTAGGGTTTGATTGGTTGTCGAAGAACCGAGTTTTGTTGGATTGCTTTGAGCGGTCAATTCGGTTTATCCCGGAAGGAGAAAATAGAGCAGTGATAGCTGAGGGCTATTACCTGAACTCTGTAATGGTGCACTGTAGTGGGGAAGAGTGTCAGGGTTATATTTGTTGACTGCTAATGCTTTGGGTGATGCCCAGAACTTAGATAAAATTCCGGTAGTTAGAGACTTTCCTGAGGTGTTCCTGAAGAGAGGAACTCTCGCACGATCTAGAATTTTCGCAAATGAATTTGCATTGTAAGTATAGCTTCTAGACTGACAAGAATTCCTTTCTTACAAACGTTTTGGTTGTCACAAGTAACAAACCCCTAAATAAATTGATAACCGAAGTATTTAAACCTCGGGTCGTCTTCTCAAGAAACTGCAGGGAGGTATGTTCTTATTATTGGTTATGAGTTGTGTAAATTGGGGTTTTGAAAGTAAAGAACAAGTAATTTAAATGACAAATAAAATAAATAAATAACTGTAAAATAAACTCTTGGCAAGGTATGAGAGTTTGGAATTTCTATCCTAGTTATCCTTATCAGGTGTGATGAGAATTGGATTTTAATCCCACTTAGTTAAGTCAAGTGGACTAATTAGATTGATCCTCAAGTCCTAGTCAATCCCTGTGGGAAGACTAGCTTTAGAGCGATCTAGATTAATTAAGAATCTGCCAATTTCAACCACTGCTGAGTTTGACAACTCAAGTGTTACCAATTACTTAACCAAAGCCAAAAGGAATAAAATATCTAAATTAAATTAAAAGCATTCATAAATAGAATAAAACAATTATAAACTGAAATACCTCAAATAATATTAATTAAGAAAATCATAACATGAATGTAGCATAAGCCAAATTGAAAAGATAAATAATAATCAAAGGTATATAATAAAAGTAGAAAATAAATAAGAGGAACATTGAACCTGCACTTGAAGAGAAGTAATCCTAAAATTAAGAGAAATCCTAATCCTAAACCTAAGAGAGAGGAGAGAACCTCTCTCTCTAAAAACTACATCTAAACTATGAAAAGTGAATAATTGAGATCTCTCTGAATGGATGCATTCTCCCACTTCATAACCTCTAATCTGTGCCTTCTAGACTTGGATCTGGGCCAAAAAGGGCTTCAGAAATCACTGGGAGCATTTTCTGTAATTTCTGGTGCGTGGCATCTGTCACGCGTCCGCGAGGGTCACGCGGTCGCGTCATCTGGAGTTTTCCTTATCACGCGTTCGCGTCGCTGCCTTTTCGTACTGGGCATGCGGCCGCGTCGTCCATGCGTTCGCATCGCTGCCAGTTTCTTCAAAAACTCTATTTTGTGCTTTCCTTCCATTTTTTTATGTTTCCTTTCCATCCTTTAAGTCATTCCTGCCTTAGAAGATCTGAAACTACTTAACACACAAATCACGGCATCAAATGGTAATAAAAGGTAATTAAAATAAATAATTTTAAAGCATAGGAAACATGTAATTCACATATATCACATAATAAGGATGGAAAAGTAAAACCATGCAATTTTCATGAATAAGTGGGTGAAGGATTGAATAAATCTCTTGAATTAAGCACAATATATATCATAAAATATGGGTTTATCAACCTCCCCACACTTAAACAATAGCACGTCCTCATGCTAAGTCCAAGATAAAGAATAAGGTAAGGTTAAAGTGGTGGAATCTCATGCAATGCAATCTATCTAAATGCAACTACCTAAATGAGTCATGCAATTCTAATTTTTATTCACTTGTATATAAAACTTACATGTAGTTAAATTAATTCACATTCTCAAGGAATCATATATGCATAGCCAACCTTAGATAATGTTAAGGCACTTTTACAATTGAGATGGGTAAAAATATTTTTCAAACTTGCACGACAATTAACAATTTAAGCAGAGATATATGGTGATGAGCTATTGAACCCTCACTGGATTCTGTGTTTACTCTCTAGTCACTCAGTGTTTATTGGGTTAATTACTCTATTCTTCTTTTTATCCTTACTTTCTATAACTTTGTTCTTCATCTAACTAATCAACAATTATAGAATATAGACATACAAAAATCATGAGGTCTTTTTCCAAGGTTGTAATGGGGCCAAGGTAATGGTAAGGGTATATGTACAATTATAGAATATAGTGTGGATTGTTTTGATTCTGTTAAAGTCTCTAGTTTACTTCCTTTTTCTTTTCAATCTATTCCAAGTTATCTTATGCTAAAAAAGGGTAAACTATACTAATCAATCCACAATTTCTATAACTAATAAGTTTGAATTGCAACTAAACTAAGTGGCTAAAATATGAACTAAAATGAAAAATGAAGAAATAGAGTATAAATACATGAAAATAGCAATGTATAAGTACTGCAAAATAGAAATAAAAAGAAAAATAGTGAAATAAATAAAAGAGTATGTAGTGTTCACCAAAAAAAAAAGAACGCCAGAGATGGCGACCTCCCCACACTTAAAATGTAGCATCGCCCCTGATGCTCAGTCAAGCAGGGTGTGAAGGGGTGTCATCACTGGAAGGATGGGTAGCTTGGGTCTCTGAGGTGGTGTTCTGAGGGTCTGACTGCTGTGGAGGAGGTGCTGACTGAAGAGGGATCTTAGGGTCTACAGCATGAATCTGAGGCGGAGCCTCCTGATGGTGTGCTGCCTGCTGGGTGCCTGCCTGCTCTGCCTCGCTCTGTGGATGGGTCTCTGCCTCAAGATCATCCGCCTCCTCTTTAGATGCCTCGGATGGTGTGTCAGGCTCGGAGGGGATGTCGCCAGATCGTATCATCATCTTCAGGTGCTCATAGCATCGCTTGTTGTGACGCTCCATCTGGTCAAGCCGTCGAAAGAGGCGGTGCACTAGATGATAGATGGGTTCTGGGGCAGGTGGAGGTGCAGTGGTGGTGGCAGGTGTAGCTGTAGAGGAAGAGGGGCTGGCAGATGGTGTGGCATTGTCACCAGGAGCAGTGAGGAATGGAGGTCTATAGCCCAAGGCCAGAAAGTTTCTGCTGTGCGGGATAATCTTCTTGCATTCTGCAGCAGGTGGCCTCTCATCAGCATCCTCTCAAGGCACGTCAGCTCGACGGCCTAGCTGTGTGATCAAATATGGAAAGGGAAGAGAGCCTCGGACGTGGACCCTGGCCATGTAAAACCGGATAAAGCGTGGCAGGTACAGGTCCTTACCCTCTATCACACACCATAGGAGGGTGATCATAGCGGCTGGTATCTCAGTCTCGTGAGTACTCGGCATAATGAAGTTGCTAACTATCTGATGCCATAGCCGAGCCTCATCATTCAGGTAAATGCGCTTGATTCCCTTTGGCATGGTGGTGTTCTGACCCATAATCCAAGGAACGGTTGGGTCAAGGGCTATCCGGGCCTTTACTGCATCCCAATCACGCATAAAGCGCATGTCTTCCTTAGCTTTCTGATAACTATCCAGCTGATTAGTCTTAGGCAGAAGCTTCAAAACATCCTCAATGGCCTCTTCAGTAACCAGAATCTGCTTCCCTCTGAGGTTCACTGCATCTAGGGAAGTCTTGAAGTAATTGCAGTAAAATTCTCTAACCCAAGATGCATTGACCTCAGTCAGAGGTCTCTCCAGGAAGAACCAGCCTCTTTGTTTGATCTGGTCAGAGGTGTATTGCTAGAGTTCTTCTGGGATCTTCAGAGTCCTCTCCAGAAATAGGTTCCTGGAGGTTGCAAACACCGGATACCTCAGCTCACAGTATCGGTTTGCAAACTTTACTGGATCAGTAGCAGGGATTAGCTGGTCGGCCTTCTCCTGTGGGGTAAAATTTTTCTCCCGCAAGGAGGCATCATGCATGAGATCAATGATAGACATAGAGGCTTCTCCTCTTTTCCATTTGCCAGTTATTGCCTTTCCTTTCCATTTTCTGTGGGAGTCCGACATCCTGAAAAACATAATTCAAGGATATAATAAAAATAGGAAAACAAGGAGGCAATTAACAAGAGAAGCACATAGTGGCAAAGGAGCAGGAGAGTAATGAATATGAGCTAAGTAAAAGTGCATTAAGGATTGAATAGGAGTTAAAAGTTCGAAAAGAAGATTTTACAATCCAAAATGGTTAGAATGTTAAGAGAAAGTGAAAAAAAATCAAAAAAGAAGTTTTTGAAAGGTTAGGTTGGTTAGAATTGAAAAAGAGTTTAGGAGGTGAAAATTAGTGAGTTAGTAGAAGTGGGTTAAAGTAAGTGGCATAATGAAAATATTCCAAGTAACAAGTATTCACAGTTAGAAGCGATAAGTAACTCATATCCAAACAAGTAAAATAGTTTGATGATGATTCAAATAGATACAGAGAAAGCAGAAATTTGGAATCAAACATCAAAAATGCAGTGTAGGAACCAGGAAATCAAAAAGGATAAGAAAACTTGCCCGGGCATTCATGACTGGTTTGGTTAAAGCGGAGTAAAACAGATTTCAAAATGGCAAAATCAAAACATGAATGGAAACATTTTACAGAAATTTGGGCAGCATTCCAGCTAAAATTGGATTGTCCCGGAAAATAACAGCAGTCAAATAGTTCATATGAATCAAAATTAAAGCTGTACTTACATATAAGGAATATAAACATGAAATTCAGAGTAAAGAGCAGCATGAAACAAGAAATTATATCATATGAAGAAAACTAACAGCACAGCATCAGCAGAATTACGAAAATAAAGAAACAAGAAACAAGAATAGTGCAATTAAACAGACCTAAATCCACTAACCACATCCTAGGCTACCTAACATCCTACAATCCACTACAACATGCATATCTAACTAGCCTAAAGATGAACAATAACAGAAATGAAAAATAGGAACCAACGACGAAAGGATAAAAGGGTGGTGTTCGGCGGAACCTGGTAGGCGAACTAGGGAGAATGGGCAGAAAGGTGGCTGGGGGTGGTGGTGACGGCGTCTGGCGTGGTGAAGAAGGGCGGCGCGGCGGCGGTGATGCTGTTCGGAGGGGCAGGGAGGGAAAGGAGGGGTAATGGGGGTAGGGGGAGGGGAAGGGGTGGGTGGCGGATGGGGGGGCGTGGCTGGGTTGGGCCGGCGGCGGTGGGTGTGGTTGCGAAAGGGGGGCAGTGGCGTTGGAGGGAGGGAGGAGAAGGAAGAAGAAGAAAAAGGGGGAAGGAGGAAGGGGGTGGGTGGCGGCGGGTTCTGGGTGGTCGGCGGTGGCGTGGTGGTGGCTGGGTGGTGATGGTTGGATTGGAGGAGAAGAGAGGGAGAAGAAAGGTTTGGGGGGGCGTGACTGGTAGGGTTCGCGTGGCTGGGGGGGTTATAAATTTGAATCCACGCGGCCGCGTGGGGGACGCGGTCGCGTGGCTGGAGCGAAAATATGGTGGGACGCGGTCGGTAAATGACGCGATCGCGTGGAGGGCGAAAAGAGTAAATGACGCGATTGCCCGGGACATGCGATCGCGTTGCTGGAATTTGTGCTAAACGCACAAATCCAGCGTTGTTTCAGTGCAAATCTCTGTCTCCTTTTGGGGTGTGGTGCAATCCATGCGACGCGATTGCGTCGCTCACGCGATCGCGTGGGATTGGTATTGTGCAAGTGACGCGATCGCATGAGTGACGCGATCGCGTGGGTCAATTGTGCGAAACGCACAATGGCCGCACGATTCCAGCCTAACTTTCTGGACATTGGATCTTTACGCCGATCACCAGGTCCTTGAATGTTCAAATGTCTGGCAAGTAATTGACTTATTGCTTGCTCCAGTTGATGAATAGTTGTTTGAAGTTGATCTGCTGTTTCCTTGAGGCGAATCTCTGATTCCCGGGGTGATAGGTTTGGACGTGGTACAAGGGAAAGTGGTGGTGTTTGGGAGTGATTGGATTGAAGCTGGGGTAAATGAGGATCATGTGGTGGTGAATGGTGAAAAGAAGCTTGTGGGCATGGTGGTTCGAGGTTATGTTGAGAGGATGGTCTATAGGCACGTGGTGGGCTTGTTGGTAGTTACAAGGTTGTCCACCATATCTTTCAGCTGGGTATGCATTGCAGAATGGTCTTTGTCCATGATATCTTGGAGGGTGTTGTTGCCTAAAGGGTTGATTAGGTCCTCTCGGCTCCATCCATCCTTGATTGGTTTGACCTTGATGCATATTCCTGTTATAACTTTCATTCCTTTCAATAACATTAGAACCAAACTCAAGCGAAAGGGGTGAGAATTCATAGTAGCTGATGAAAATAAAAGGGAAAAATAAAAACAAATAAACAAGTAAAAGAATAATATTTACAATAACCAATAATAAGGCACACGATTGCAATTCTCCGGCAACGGCGCCATTTTGACGTTGGGATTTTTGGCAGTAAAGAATTTTATAAAAAAACAGTCGCGTTGTAGATATAGTCTCTAAACCAACAGAAATCCCTTCGTACAAACGTTTTGGTTGTCACAAGTAACAACCCCTAAATAAATTGATAACCGAAGTATTCAAACCTCGGGTCGTCTTCTCAAGGAACTGCAGGGAAGTATGTTCTTATTATTGATTATGGAGATTGTAAATTGGGGTTTTGAGAATGAGGAGTGAATAGTCTAATTAGCGAATAAAGTAATGAAGAACAAGCAATTTAAATGGCAAGTAAAATAAATAAATGACTGTAAATAAACTTTTGGCAAGGTATGAGAAACTAGAGGTCCTATCCTGGCTATCCTTATCAATGATGATGAGAATTGAATCTTAATTCCGCTTTGTTAACCTTTACTAAGATAAAGGAAGGTCAACGGATTAATTGGATTGATTTTCGGATCCTATTTTATTTTCTAAGAAAAGATTGAGATTCTTGAAGCTCAATTCAATTAACAAAGATAACAATTATCAAGCATGTTTGAGTTTGATAACTCCTGAGTTACTGATTTCTTAACCAAAACCAAAAGGAGAAAAGTAAATCTACTGGAATAAGAATGTCTTCAGATTGGGAATAATTGTAACTAATAAATAAAAGAAAGCAATATTAACTAAAATACCTCAAATAACATTAATCCAAAATAATAATCTGTAACATGGAAGAATTCATGAATTAAATTGCAAAAGTAAATAATGAACTAAAGTAGTGAATAAAAGTAAAAGAGAAGCTTGAAGTAAAGGAACATTAAACCTGGGATCGAGAGTTACTCCCCGAATTAAGAGAAATCCTAAATCCTAATCCTAAAAGAGAGGAGAGAACTTCTCTCCAAATTAAATCTAACTCATGAAAACTAAACTAAAGTCATCTCCCTATGAATGGATGCATTCCCTCACTTCATAACCTCTGGTCTATGCCTTATGGACTTGGATTTGGGCCAAAAAGGGCTTCAGAAATCGCTGGGAGCATTTTCTGCAATTTCTGGTGTGTGGCCTCTGTCACGCGTCCGTGTGGGTCACGCGGTCGCGTCATTCGGAGCTTCTCTTGTCACGCAGTCACGTCAGTCATGCGGCCGGTCATATGTGTTTTGCTTAAGGCCATGTCGCATAGTCATGCGGCCGCGTCGCTGTTGATTCGCGCTTGGCATGCGTCCGCGTCGCCCATGCGATCGCGTGGATGCCAGATTCTTTAGAAACTCCGTTTTGTGCTTTCCTTCCATTTTCGTATGTTTCCTTTCCATCCTTTAAGTCATTCCTGCCTTAGAAGATCTGAAACTACTCAATACACTAGTCACGGCATCGAATGGAATTAAAGGTAATTAAAATAATTAGTTTTAAAGCATAGGAAACATGTTTTCACATACATCACATAATGAGGAAGGGAAAGTAAAACTATGCAATTAATATGAATAAGTGGGTGAAGGATTGAATAAATCACTCAAACTAACCACAAAATATATCATAAAAAATGGGTTTATCAGCCAGAAAGTTCCTGCTGTGAGGAATGATCTTCTTGCAGTCCGCAGCAGGTGGCTTCTCATCAGCATCCTCCCAAGGCACGTCAGCTCGACGGCCTAGCTGGGTGACCAGGTAAGGGAAAGGGAGGGTGCCTCTGACATGGACCCTGGCCATATAGTGCGGATGAAACGAGGCAGATACAGGTCCTTACCCTCCATCACACACCAGAGGAGGGTGATCATAGCAGCAGGCAACTCCGTCTCATAAGTGCTCGGCATAATAAAGTTACTCAGGATCTGGGGCCAGAGTCGAGCCTCATCATTCAAGTATATCCGGTTGATTCCTTTAGGCATGGTGGTGTTCTTACCCATGACCCATGGGACAGTAGGGTCAAGGGCTACCCTCTCCTTGACAGCATCCCAGTCAAATCTCAGAAAGCGCATGTCCTCTTCAGCCTTTTGGTAACTGTCAGGCTAATCTGACTTAGGCTGAAGGCGCAGAATATCCTCAATGGCCTCTTCAGTGACCAGTATCTGTTCCCTCTGAGGTGCACAGCATCCAGGGAAGTCTTGAAATAATTGTAGTAAAACTCTCTTACCCAGGAAGCATTGACCTCAGTCAAATTTCTCTCCAAGAAGAACCAGCCTCTTTGTTTGATCTGATCGGAGGTGTACTACTGTAGTTCTTCTGGAATTTTCAAAGTCCTCTCCAGGTACAGATTTCTAGAGGTAGCAGACACTGGATACTTCAGCTCACAGTATTAGTTTGCAAACTTAATTGGATCATTAGCAGGGAGGAGCTGGTCAGCCTTCTCCTGCGGGGTAAAATGCTTATCCCGCAGGAGTCATTGATAAACCCATATTTTATGACATATATTGTTCTCAATTCAAGAGATTTATTCAATCCTTCACCCACTTATTCATGTAAATTGCATGGTTTTACTTTCCCTTCCTTATTATGTGATATATGTAAAATACATGTTTCCTATGCTTTGAAAATTATTTATTTTAATTACCCTTTATTACCATTCGATGCCGTGATTTGGTGTGTTGAGAAGTTTCAGATCCTTTAAGGCAGGAATGAGTTAAAGGATGGAAAGAAAACATACAAAAAGGAAGGAAAGCACAAAATAGAGTTTTTGAAGAAAATGGCAGCGACACGAACGCGTGGCTGACGCAGACGGCGCCTTAAGCATAACCTAGATGACGCAGACGCATGACGAGCGACGTGAAAGGAAAACTCCAGATGACGCGACCGCGTGACCCCACACGCGTGACAGACGCCACGCACCAGATTACGAAAATGCTCCAGCGATTTCTGAGCCTTTTTGCCGCATGATCTAAGTCCTTAGGTTTTAGGATTAGGATTTCTTATTATTTCAAGATAGTATTCCAACTCTTTATCAGGTTCAATATTCCTTTTTATTATTTTCTTAATTTAATTTATGAACTCTTCCATGTTACATATGATTCTCTTAATTAATGTTATTTGAGGTATTTCAGTTTATGATTGCTTTCTTTTATTTATGTTACTATGCTTCCATCTAAGACATTTTTATCGAGTAGTTTATTTCCCCTTTTGGATTGGTTAATAATTGTAACTCTGAGTTATCAACTCATCGTGATTGATAATTGTTTTTTTGGCTCATCAAATCGATTTCAATAACTCTAGTCCTTCCCTAGGAATCTG